>NC_062527.1:10084310-10384310 GCF_022655615.1 Tachysurus fulvidraco
AGTTTATTTGTATAGCGCTTTTTACAATTGACATTGTCTCAAAGCAGCTTTACAGAACATAAACATAGAACAAAAGGATAACATAAAGAATAATATAAAGATCAATAGAATGCAAAATTCAAGCTTAATATTAGATATATTTAGTTCACAATTTGTATGTATTTATCCCCAATGAGCAAGTCTGAGGTGACTCAGGCAGCAGCGGCAAGGAAAAACTCCCTTAGACGGTAAAGGAAGAAACCTTGAGAGGAACCAGACTCAAAGGGAAACCCATCCTCATATGGGTGACACTGGAGGGCGTGATTATAAATATACAGTCAACCAAATGTTGTATAGATGCAAAAGATCACATGGAGTTCACATCTTTTTAGTATAGCAGAGTCTAACTGTAGCTGATAGATCTCTAGATGCCTCAGGATCAACAATGATATCTGAACAATGATGGGAACTGGAAGTCACTGTAGTTATGGGAGTTGCTAAGCAAGACTTTTGTTGTAGAAACAGCCTAGTTTCTGTTGCTGTTCTTTCACTATATCTTTCTCTTTCTCAATCTTACAACTCATATTATATAAATTCCCAAAATAATGGCAAGCTCTAAGGATCCACAGGTCCTTCCTTCCACTACACAGGTATGCAGTCAGTAATGAGTTGTTCAATATGACAGTGCTGGTAGAACTCTGTCTAAAATATTTTGTATTATTTGTTTAATTTGTTACTAGATCAGCAGTTAATTTCTACATGGAGTAGGCAAAAACACTTGTGTTTGTTTGCGATTGCTGGGCTATTTTTAGTTACAGGGAACTCTTTTGAAAAACTTTTCAATATGTAAAACGGTTAGCTCAATTAGTGCACGTTAATAATACGGTACAGAAGAGGTTATATTTGTATGGTCCTACTCTATGAACACATTCTGTTTTGCAGTTTTCTTTATAGACAAATAGTAAATGACAGATTTTCAACACAATGTATTTACATTTGCATGTCATTTATATCTCTCTAATAAGTGGAGATGTTTGAGTGTCTGCTTGCTGTTTGTGATTCTGTCCAGCTTCAGACGGTTGGATATGATTTGCCAGCCTATGATGCCCTTGCCCAGATCCTCTCGGAATATCAGCACATCTTTAAAACAACCAAAGCTCCTCAGCCGAGTAAGGGAGGACCAAAAGAACAGAAGAAGGCTAAGAGATCCTTAGAGCTCAACCAAACATTTGATATCAATTCTCCACATGAGAGGTGAACAGCCTGGATACTGACCTAGTCACATTCAATTATCTTGTCATTTTGTCCTGAAAATATGCTTATTTATTTATTTATTTATTTATTTATTTTTTGCAAATTTGTGTTTTTTTATTAATAATAATAATAATAATAATAATAATAATAATAATAATAATAATAATAATAATTATTATTATTATTATTATTATTATTATTATTATTATTATTATTATTATTATTATTATTTTATTTCAGACTTCCTGTGATTAACGTTCAGGATGACGATCCACATGTTGCAGAAATTACTGAACACCAGACAAAAGTGAGTTTAATGCATTGCACCCATTAAGTGATTTAATACCCTAATACAACTTAAAAGCTCCAATCCGCTGAGGACATTGACTTCTATCTGACAAATTGTGGTCCTAGGATTTGTAATAGCTCTATAAAGACATCATCATTACTTCAAACCTCCAGTATGTTCTATAAGAAGATTTTTTCTTTTGTAAAAGAAATGTATGCCTTTCTTTCTTTTCTATCACCAGGGACATACAGCCATCGCTACTCGAATAGATTAACATTTAAACACATTCCATTATGCAGCACCATGGATACGAATATTGACTGAATTTAGATGATTTATAAAAGGCCATGGGTTTATTATTATTATGCTTGTGGTTTGGGGAAACAAAAGAAGTGGCCACTGGCTGTGTGGATGTTTAAACCTCCAAACACCAGAGGTACAAATGAAATGGGGAGAAACCTGCAGTGAGAGCTAAACCAAGAGAGAGAGAGAGAGAGAGAGAGAGAGAGAGAGAGAGAGAGAGAGAGAGAGAGAGAGAGAGAGAGAGAGAGAGAGAGAGAGAGAGAGAGAGAGAGAGAGAGAGAGAGAGAGAGAGCTCCATGCATTTGTCCTGGAGCTACAGTAAGTGCTGTGTGGGCTCCTGGTGTTTTTCTCTCTGAACTTGCTCAGGAAGTGTTCACAATTTTCCTCGATCCCCCTTCTCTTTTTCTCCTTCTTTCTCCTTCTTACTTTTATTTCACCAAAATAGTATTTCTTTGCACAAGCTCCTCATTAGACACCACCCCTCCACCTCTCTCAGTGAGTCCCTAGTCTCCCATCTCATCATCAGTCATGATTCTCACCTTGCTTGTGTGCCCTTTCAATTAGGCGCTCGATTTCATCCAACAGACCCAAGGGAGCTGCCTTCACACTGGCCCAGATTGGAATCCCCTAATAACATGTGTTCTCTCCTCCCATTCCTGGTCTCTATCACTATCATCCTCTCCGTATCTGCCTTTACCATAAATATAGGGTCTGAATGAAAGACAGGGCTAAGAACTAGTACATGATTCAGAAATCCACAGTAAGAAAATGACAGGTCTGACAACAAAATGATTAAATTCATGCTATATTAAATTTGGTGTAATTTACAGGCTCTGCTGCTATTGTTCAATGTGTTATAATGAACCAGTGGTAACAAGGATTTTCAGACACAATTTGGAATAAATGTTTGAGTTTTTTGTTTTTCATTTTATTTTATTTTATTTTATTTTATTTTATTTTATTTTATTTTATTTTATTTTATTTTATTTTATTTTACAGGCATACATTATAAGGCATAATATCCTTAATAATGGTGGACTAGGGTTTCCTGAATTTGAAACTATTACTTTCATTATGTTTAAACACCAACGCAGTCCCAAATTCCAAACTGTTTTTTGGAAAGCTATAACAAATACAGTGTTTTAAACCAAATGTTATTTGGAGTCAATTTGAATTTCTATGAATTAATTGAAATTACATCTGGTTCTCATGTTCTTACATCCTGTGGACATTTACATTCTTTTTAGCCCAGAATAATCAAACAGATTTACTTTTTAGAGAGCAGTCAAGCATACATGTATTTAAATTAAAAAAAAAAAAGGATTCATTTCCCTTCCAGTCCCTTTCGATGTCAAATTCTATGCTTTGTTTAAAGTTCACTATGTATTCACTATGTTGACATATCATATTGAGCATCACATGCTGTTCTCTATTAAAGGGATTTAGCATTACATAGTGCACCATTAGTTTCACTTCATCAACAAAACCTCAAACAAATGTTCACTTTTTTGTAGGTAAACTGGATTACAGTGAGACATTAGCTTCTCCTTGATAGTTTTGCTTTAACATGATTATAGTGATAATACATGAATGTTAATTGAGCAGACATGAAGCCAGCTCAGATAAAAACAGCATAAAGAGTGACTGCTGTTAATCCTGTTTTGTAGTATGAAACATGTTCCACTCTAAATACTGTGTTTGTATATGAGACATAAAGTCTGTGAGGACACCTAGTGAATTGGGTTTGTAACTGTTCATAAATTAATTTTCAGCATGAGGGCTTATGGCTGAACTGTATGTCAGATTTGCTGCTGTTATATCATGATGTTCAAACCTGCTAGGATGAATAATTCAGCAAGACATAAACATTTATAGACGTATTTATCAGCGTAACATATAAAAAAACCTTGTTTAAACTCTTGAAATTCTTAGTACTAAAATAGGATTTAAATTTGAGCCTTCCTGGTAACATACCTATGTATCCTAGGATACCTACTGCGAAGCCCACTGCCACTGTGCCCATGAGTAATGCACCTTGTTCAGTCACCCTATGATATAACAACCATGTTTCTGAAGTAGCTTCTAAATCAACCAGACAAACTTATTTCTCTTTCACTATCAGGAGCTGGAGAACTATCGTTCTGCAATGTCTAAGATGGCTGAGGACATCCTCTCTCTGCGCTCTCAGGTGGCCAGTCTGGAGGAACAGAACAGTCAACTTCGCAGCGAGCTCTCTATGAACCAGGAACTGGGACGCACGCTGTTGGATGACACTGACATTGACGTCATGACCAAAGCTGAGATTGTAGACAGAATAAGTACAATATTTTTTTCTATAAGTCAATAGACTAACAGGATTTACTGTTTTTATCTTTTTCAGTGTTTCTACATACATTTATTCCGACACTGTAAAGTCAATGTTATTTTTGATTTGCACAGTATGAAGATATACGTATGTTGATATGCTTGCAGTGAGACACAAGTATTAGGTGTAACAGAATAAACAACATGCACACACATATAATTATAGCTTAAATAAAAGATTGCATTATAATATGTAAGTAAAATATGCATGATACAATGAACATGAGTGGGGCAATAATTTCCTTGCACAAAACAAAGTATTGCACTAAAGGATTCAAATGGCCAGTTAACATTGGACAAAGTGTGTGAAGTGACTCTGAAGTTCTTTAGTCTGCTTGTCCATGACTGGATGCCTCAAATGTGTTTGCCAGATGTGTGCATTTTGTGTGTTGAGTAACTGTTTACCACCTTTTCTTCTAAAATAAAATTATATTATGTGTATATATGCTGCAACACACAATATTTTACTCAAACGTAAAAAGTTTTTCCCACAGTAGGAAGCTGTGCTGTAAGCTGCTATCATATTTCAGAGTAAAGTTGAAGGTGCTTCCTTTCCCTCTGTGGATTGTGCCGTAGTTTGATAAGACTGCTCATTTAGCACTTGAGAGTCTGATAAGCAGTCAAGGCCTTATCTCATGAAGGACACACACCAACACACACACAGGTATTCACAAGGCTTCATAGACTTTTTAAGGCCATCAAAGCCAGTCAGGGTTTAGTCCTGACGCAAATAGAAATCAGCAGTGTCTTTCGATGTTGGATGGTCTTGACCTGTTTAATGGCAAATGTTTTGGCTCTTTTGCTAATAAACATTTCTAAACACACAATATCCATGTTTACTGAAATTTTTTTTTTACATTTGGAACAAGTTTACATTATTTAAAATTGATCATTGTTTTTATGTTTTTGAGAACTGGAAAAATTTATAACAGTGATCCGTGCAAATAGGATATCGATAAGAACTTAAATTCATTGCTGCTTTCTCCTTCTCTCGGTGATCAGCACTGTTTTTCAGTTTCTCTAAAGTGCAAGCTGGCTAGTGAGAGCAGTAAGGCAGCAGATCAGAGGGAAAAGATCCAGCAGCTACAGAATGAGCTCATCAGGGTGAGTTATAGCTCGCTCACTCTCTCTCTCTCTCTCTCTCTCTCTCTCTCTCTCTCTCTCTCTCTCTCTCTCTCTCTCTCTCCCTCTCTCTCTCTCTCTCTCTCTCTCTCTCTCTCTCTCTCTCTCTCTCTCTCTCTCTCTCTCTCTCTCCTTTCAATCTGACATGCTGACATGCTTTTACAAAGAGCCAGTAAGCTATGGCCATTTACATGGATGGCTTCATGCAATCTCAAATACATTATCCATTGACTGCCTGCCATGCCTTTGATATACTTAGTGAAATGATGGAAATGGTGCTTTGAATAATACATCAGTAATCTCTGCTCAAGGCCATCGATTCGAGACATTCGTATGGGTTGTTGTGTGTCTGTTGAACTGTCTAAAGCACATCTAAACTTTCTTTACATTCCATTAACTGCTGTTGCTAAAAAGATTTTGCTGCTGTTCTCTGTAGAAGAATGACAGTGAGAAAGAACTGGTGCGACTTCAGCGAGTGCACCAACAACAACAGGCTGGGCTGCAGCGCTACCAAGGACAGATCAAGAAGCTCTCAGTTCTGGAGGCAACAATTCGCCAACAGGAGAAGGTACTGCACTTCTTGTTTCTAAGATAAATTGCATTCATATTTACATTATACATTTTTAAATTCCTACATCCTCTGCTGAATTATATTTTGAGATTTTTTTTTGTGGGATGTGTTTCCTGTATCACTAATACATAATTTCCTCATCATTTCTTAATGAGGTTATTGAAAGAATGGAGAAGGTGCTGTCAACAAAGCTGAGAGAGAGAAATAAAGAAAATGAAGGGAGGAAGAAGAAGGTTTTGAAAGAAAAAGGTGTGTCTATATAGAGTGAATATCCATTCCATGTCATGTGGTCTTTTTAATTCACCATGATAGTAGCTGCAGTTACATTTTAAATGAGCACAGGGATGGCACTGCAGTTCATTCCATGTCTAATGGAGTAATTATTGATTTGTGATTGATCTGCCACTATAGAGTTAGTTCCTCTGAGTGATGATAAGGTAATGATACCTAACGATAAGGCCTGGGCATACAGCTCCATTAGGAAAGTAGTGAAGAACTATAGCTGACGAAGCAGTCCTTTAATGTGCTTGTATGTGTAGATTCAGAGGAGAGCAGAATGAGAGAGATTGAGTCCATACTGGCTACAGAAAACTCACGCTTAAGAGCAGAACTGGAAAGACTTCACCAACAGCCACAGCCTATTATCATACAACAACCTGCACAGGTGCAGCTCACAACACACACTCAGTTTTCACCCTCTCAGATACTCTAACACATTTTAGGGTGTGACAATACCAGAACCTTTCCTTTATCATTACCAAGTGTAGTATAGAAATTCCCCATAATAAAACAGTACTACTGCCAAAAATGATAATAAATAAAACACACAGACATACACGCTGAAGTCATTGAACATTGTTCAAAAATCTTCAAAAATTGTACATTCAGATAGTTAGTGCTAATGCCAAAGATTTGGTTGACATAACAGTATGGTCAGTTCATAACCTTTGATTACACTCCTTTAAAATTAGGTTACAGAAAGATTACAATGAATACAGTGTCAGAATTCTCATTACACACAAAGTTAGACAAATCCATAAATTAAAAATAATTGAATTCTCAATAAAACATTTTTTATAATTACAGTGTCCAACAGATGCCAAGTACAATTTGCTTATATAATTAAATTAGAGAACGCCATTATTTGTTAATCAATGTTCTTCTATTTAAATCCAGCAGCATTTTCCAGACAATGAGAAGCTAAGACTGTTGGATCAGCTAGAGAGAGCGGAGGCCTGCATCCGTACTTTGAGTAAACAGGTTTGTGTCTAGTTCCAGTAGCCTATTTATAGAGAACACAAATGTTGAAATACATCTTCTGAGAGCTGAGTCAGTGTTTTGTCGTAGCTGGAGGAGAATGCCAGGAAATGGGGGAAAGAAAAACAGGACATGTTGACGAGACTCAGTGAATACAGTCATGGATTTGCTCGTACATCAACTTTGCATCATCAGCCACTGGTCATTACACAACCGTGACCAAATCTATTTGTTCATGTGAAACCCAAAGGACACAATACAGAGCATTAATACGATTACAATATATAAATGTCTATATATAAATATATAGACATGTATTTTGGAATAAAGTCTTGCTGTCGGTTATTACTGAGGTGAGTAACATTGTGTAACCTTGTGACATCTATGTCAATAAGCAGCTGGAGACTGTTAAATGACCTGATTTAACATCACAGTATATGTTTGTATATGTAATATATGTTTGTTTAATGCAGTACAAAACTAAAAGAATCGCAAAATAATACCTAAGGAGCATATAGTGTGCCGTGAATGTTTTTTTTTATTATTATTATTTCTGTTGTGTTTTCAATGATGGAAATAATTTGTAGTTTAATCTATTCATTTCTAAATGGTATTGCATTGTTTACCTTCTAGAAGGAGTTTGTTATTTACTGCTGTGTAGAGGCTTTATAGTTAACAGGATGGGTTTCTCAGGGACCAGTATAAGCTCAAACGTGCTCCTCACTTCTAGCTGTCTTTGCTTCTCAATCCTGAAGTTCTCCAACATCTGTGGAAGCAAGAGTAAAAGTTACATGCTACAAGTTAGATAATCCATGTTACATACAAGTTACATGCTACAAGTTAGATAATCCATCAGCCTCATGAGTGTTTTTTTTTTTTTCAACAAAAGGAGCAAATGAAATATAGAATTAACTAACAAATATAGACACATTTATATATCATTGCTAGCCATAGAAAAATATTAAAGAACAGACATGGATGAGGAAGAGCTGCATCTCTGTCTCTGCGATCCTGCGCCCAAGGCATTGACGTGGCCCAAAGCCAAAACCCAAACTCCTGAAGTAGTGGCTTTCATTTCTTAGCCAGCGAGAAGGCAGATATTGCTCTGGTCGGGGAAAGATGCGATAGTTCCTACCCATGGCATACAGTCCCAGCTGCACTAATGTCTGATCAAAACACACCCAAGATCACTTGCATTGTTTCACACACTGACAGCTTTTTCTAGCTCAGATTCAGGTTAATAAAGTTGTGGCTCACCCCAGATGGAATATGGTAATTTTGGATCACAACATCCTGAGTGATGTATCTTTGCAGGCTTACTGCTACAGGGTGTAACCTTTAAAGAAAATATTTTCCCTTTTAGTAAACAAGAATATTTGTATAGAATGAAGTCCTGTTTACTTTTTAAAAACATATGTATGTATATTTTAAGGGCTAGACTTAATTTTTATAATTATGACTAACAGATAACGTGTCTCTCTGTAAGTACATGATTATGTGGCAGTCTTCATTTTTAACTTAAACATGTAACTGTAGTTTGTTTGTTTTTAGTGAAGTATGCTTTCTAATTTTCTGTAAATTGTCAGAAAATTAACATCATATAAGAATAAATGCTGTAAATACTCTACTTATGTAGAATAGAATTCTAGCTTGTCCAGACCTGAGTGTCTCTTTTAAAGCACCTTTGAGCAGTGGCACCATTTTGAGCATTTGCAGTGTGTCTCCCTGTGAGGCAGCACGAGCTGCAATGACCTCCGCCCTTAGCTCTTCCTGGAGGTCAGGGTGCCGTGCCAGTTCATAGAGAGTCCAGAGGAGGGTGATAGATGTCTGAAAGTACATGCTACATCAGTACTGATAAAAAATGACATAGTTTTGTCATTTGTTTTTTGTTTTTAAGCATATGCAGGTTCTCTTACCGTGTCCACCCCTCCAGCCATGAGCTCAGTCACACTGGCCTTGATTTCCTCAATGGACAGTCGGTCAAGCATGAGAAGGCTGGCCAGCACCCCAGGATATTTGTTTTGAGCTCCAGATTCCTTCCTCAGCTGCCTGTAGATGTTCTGTATACATTGGTCCGCTATTAAGTCCCAGAACACAATAGATAAAATACAAAGACATGATTGTGATCACTCAAAATTTTAATTTTTAATGCTATTTGATTTTCTTCCACTTGCATATGTAGTGATGATATTTTTATGTAATCATTTTTGTCCACTAAGATAACTCCTACCCTGGTTGAAAATACCATCCCACGCTTCCACATGGTCTTTCCAGACCTTGGATCCAAACCGTCGTAACATTGAAGGGGGGATGTAAAGCATGGGACAGGTGGTCTTAAACATGAGAGTGATGCAGTCAATAAAGTGCTGAACCTCTGGATCAATGTAGTCCAACAGCAGCCCCAGACGTTCACCATATAATACTGCACTCACAGCTGGGGCACAGGCACAGATCATATCAGCAGTCAAATAGTAAATTAGCTATTCCTTTTGAGCACATTTGTTAAGCAAAAATAAAAGTTTTAGCATTTAATTGTTTGTGTCTAAATGACTCATTGCCCATCTGTTGGATAATGCATTAAACCTTACATTCCAGTGCGTACTTGAAAAGTTCATGTGACAGATCCGTGGTCCATTTATTTTGTCCACTTCTTTCAATCTTTTTGTGAACTCGAGCCACAAAGTCATGGCCCACCTCATCCAGCATTGGCACAAAGTTCCCCTGCACCTTCGGTGAGATTACCTCCCGGTTCAGAATGACTCTGTTGGATCGCCAGTCTTCTCCATCTCTGAACAGACAGATTAAAGTTTAAACTCATGCATATTTAATTTGTAACCAATTACCTAATATAAGTAATCATACTTCAGAAGAACACCATATTTGCGGTTCCTAAAATCCCGGTAGGATGTCCAAGGTTCCACTCTAAGCCTTTTAGGGTAGTGACCCTCTGCTTTGAATAAGATAGCAGCATCCTCAGGGTGGATAATATTCACACTTTCATAGTAACCAATTTTCTCCCTGCAAAAAGACATTAAAATAAATAGTATATGCCTGTTATAAACAGTATTGATTTATAAGGAAGAATGAAAGGAACACTCAGCTTCTTCTGCACATAATGTCCTGATACTAATGTTTGTTTTGACTATAACTTCGCTAAGCACAGGTGACTGTGTCACAAATAATCTCTATTTGTATCCATTTTATAAATTTAAAATCATATCTGATATTTATGGTTTCAAAAGCTTTTACCTTTAGCAAATGCCGCTCTTTAGTGAGTATTTATTTCATGTTTTTTGTTCTGTCAGAATTTTAATTATGATGTATGAATAATGTATGCAGCAGAACTATGAAAAATTCATCAAAATGAAATAAATTGTGCAAAATGCCCATTTAACAATCCATTATAAGATGGACAGATAAATTGCAGCACACACTTATCCTTGGCTATATCAAAATACACAGAACATTTTAGGGGTGCCTACATTAAATCACATTTGGATGTTCTTAAATGTTTACCTGTAAATGGGCCCAAATGTGTTGAAGTTATGTACCATTATGTGATGGATATTTTTGAATCCATCAAGTTTCCAAAAGTTGTAGAGGTTCCCTATGCTGTTCTTCCACAATCCAGGAATCTCACTGAAGGGTCTTACGGTGGAGCTGCTTGCTGGAAATAGTGTGTCTTTTGCAACAGGCATACTCCCACTGTGGCAGGCTCGTACCTGACCTGGTCCTTCCAACATGACTAGAGATCGAGCCAGAGAATTGCTCCAAGTTGGACACCTCACCGCCATCACACACATACCCATGCCAATACTTACACCCAAACAACCTACAATTCCCTTTTTATGTATCTCTCACTGTGACAGCAAGGGAGTGGTGGAATGTCGAGAACAGAGAGGAGGCAGGGGAGAATCTTCAGGTAATGTTTGCTGATTCTCACCTTTGCCGTATTAATGACAGGATACTTACGTATATTTCTCTGAGCTTTCAGGAACTGGCATTAAATAAAACGCAAGCATGAAGCTTTTCGCCCGTCTCTAGAGTCCTCTTTCCCGCCCACCCACACACCAGAATCTTCCAGAAACACTCACTCTTTCTATCTCGCTCTCACTCCGTCCCTTTCAGGGACAAAGTGTGTGTTGGCTAAGGGTTTTATATGCACCTCCTTTCAGTGTTTCAAGGTTAAAAAATCAGTTCACATGTAACAACAACATGCATTGGTAAAATGTAAATCTTAAATTGACCACATGGCAAACTTTTACTTTACTTTTTACCATTTATCTAAATAAAAAACATTAAGCTTTTAGTCGACTGCATGGGTGTTATCCTCGTGTATTTACAGCTGTCCACCAGGTATTTGGAGGAAAAGCTGCCAGTCATCTGTTTTAGAAAATTTGATGTGCACTTTCTTATTAATTACTATACATGTTTCTCTAAAATAGAATATTTATATTGCTTGTTGGTATTTGTTTATAAAGAATCTTTTCCCCCCATGCAAATATATTGTGCAAAAACCTTAAAATATGCTAAAACAGCAAAAAATCGGCCCCTGGTTAGATCTGAACCTGTCTGTATGAAAAGCCTATGCATGTTACCCATGTGACTATGTGGGTTTTCTTCATTTTCCTCCAACCTCCAAAAAACATATCAATAGATTGGTTGTTGGTTGGTCAGTTTTGTTAAATTAGTTCTAAGTATTAATCAGTGTGTGAATCATCTACAGGTGTGTTCAGTTTTAACCAGGAAAAGGCAGGTCTAATTGCTGGTTTTCATTTCAATCAAGGGACACACCGGCTTATCAGTTGATCTTGGCGTTCAGTAGAATTATGCATGGCTTCTGCTTGATTGGAATGAAAACCCGCACACACACCAGTCCTTTCCAGAGAAGACTGTATACCCCTGATCCAGGGTTCAGCATTATGGTATATTAACTGCTTTGTAATATTTCCGTAATGTGGACCTAGGTCCTGGGTGGCTGTATCCATTTGCTACCTGGAATCACATGTTTGAGCTAGCATTGCACTATGACTATCACATATATATGTAGACTATCACAGTCTACATTAGTGCAACAGATAATGTAAACAGATGGTAGCCTACACAACTACTGCTTTTCCAGGACACCATGGGTTTAATAATGTTACAGATCAGCCTTGTGATAGTTTTCTTGAAAAAACATGTGTGTAGGCAGAGAAGGCCATAGAGGGGCGAGGATCAGAGTCAGCCAAACATCAAGGCACAAATGACCTTCAAAGCAGTACCACAAAAAATCAAAACAAACCAAGTCTCAAACTGTGATTTTCAATTTATTATAAAGAAAATATTTTAACATACATGAAATGTGATCATGCAACTGAAATATATAATACACATACTACAAAATAAAAATCATTAAATACCTAAAATGTTTTATTTAACATTTACTTACAAATATACTTACAGTAGTATTTTTAAACAGTGCAATAAAAAACATCCTGTTTTAGTTTCACAGACAAAATCTTTTCAGCATTTTTTCTATTGAATTCACAATGAAAACTTTAAGGTATGTCCTCAATGGATATTATTAACCCAGATGCTTATTTTTTATTATTAATATATATATTACAGTAACCCAATTATATTTATTAATATATCATTTAGCTATGATAAATATTTAAGTCGCAACAATTGTTTACATTTTGAAACTATAAACACAAATTTGTGGGTAGTGGCCACATTACATTCAAGTATAACTGGACATCATTGGAGTTTTGATGAGTTTAACAAGTGCATCTAATTTCATGGCAGTGTTTAAGTCTCCCTGAACTCTCAAACTGCCACTGCTATATGCTGCGACTGGCCCAAGGCTGCCCTGGAACATAGCCATCATATCTTGCTCACTCATACTGAGACACACATCTGGCTTTGCTGCCTCACCTGCACCACATGTTCCACTATCTGAAAATTGAGAAAAGATTTCAATTGAGAGATGAATGAGAATTTGTATAACATTATTCAAAACTGACATGAGTTTACCAGTCTGTGGATAATTTAATGAAATAAACTATTCATATAACGTAATAAATATAAATACCAAACTGCCTTTTCGGCCACACAGATGAGTTGTGACTGTACTTACTTTGAGTTAGATCTACATAGTAGCTCCTGGTCTGGCCAGTGCTGGTAATGATGTAAAACTGGAAGCAGGCTCCCACTTGCCTAACCAAGCTCTCAGACAGAACCAGTCTCACAGCTACCAGGAGCTCCTCTATCAAACTGCTGCTTTTAGTTTCTGGAGCCTCTGTGCTCAACTCGTCAGTGAAGAGCACTGCATCTGCACAGAAATACATACAAGCCTATATAACGATGCTGATATAAGAAGATTGTAAATTAACTGACCTGGATGAACAGTGTATAAACACACCTTTAGCAGCTGCTGTACTTTGCCCAAGAAAGTGCATGGCAAGCTGCTGTATAGGTCCAGTCAAACCCTCTAGGCCAGGGACAGAGGGAGGCATGATGAATGGCCCTGAGTGAGACTCATCTGGGGCACGGAGAACACTTTCCAGGGTCAGCTCGACCCGGTCAACCTCCAAACCCCAAGGCTTTGTCATATCATTTATGTCCATCTGCAAAACATACCACAACAGTAATAATCTACAATTCTCGAGTCACTCCCTCTGTGTGCTCCTAAAAAGCCCGGGTCAAAAAACAAGTTTATAAATGCTTACCCCGAGGTGCTCACCCAGTTTGACTCTCTCAGTCTGTATCTCTCTCACTGTCCTCTTGCCCAGGGTCTGAGTCATAGCATTCTGTGAAGTAAGGCGTGTAGAAGCATTTAAATCCTGCACTGCCACCACAGACATGAGGGGATTCCAGATCCGAAACTGGATATCTGCTCCGACAGACACTAGGCCACCATCTTTAGTTGTCACCTGGTACAAGAAAATCAAAATAATGTGGAATTGTTATAGCATAACAAAAAGGCTGATGATTAGACCATGTGATCTTGAGGCTTTGCAGAAGGAGAAGAGAACTGGTTCAATAGCAGCATAAAATAGGTAGCACATATCAGTTGCAGAGTTTTAAGTACCTTGCATGGTGGGATGTTGAAAGCCCTAGTTCTTAGATCCACCCTTTGCCACTGGTCAATAAGCGGAAGCACCAAAACCACTCCTGGACCCTTTGGAGGTCGGATGCGACCCAGGCGGAATATAACAATTCTCTCATAGTTGGGCACTGTCTTTATCACACACACACACACACACACACACACACGATTCCTTTCAAACCTCTTGGATTCTTGTAGCTGCTTTCTAACAATGCTTACTGAAAATTTGCTATACAAAGTTTTCGTATTACATTATTCTGATGCATTGTGTTGAAATGTTGTACATACTGTATACTGATTACAGCTGTGATCATCTGAGGAATAAGCATTATATGGCACATAACAGTAAACCGATAAACGGTGTTAAAGACTTACTTTCAAAACAAACCATGCAGATATTGGAAATGTCATGAGCGTACAAAGAAAAACTAGGAATATAACCACTAAGTTGCACAGCCGTGATACCAATCCTTGACTTTCATCTGTAAAATCGTTGTTTTTGATTTTAGGGACAAAGTCAAAGGAGAAGCCGCTGTTATATTGAGACTGTCCGGATGTAAACAGACCAGGAGTGATACAATGTCTGTCATCTCTCTGTGGAAGAATCTCATAGTTATAACGCGACATTTTACGCCAATAATAACTGTATAATTTCTTTAATAATAATAACTGTATAATTTCTTTAATGTGTTAACGGTAGCGAACCTAACTACTTTTTCATCCTTAACATAAACACCACTTCCGTGTTTAGAAAAATACCGAATCCCATTACACTATTCTGTATTGCACTAGGAAGGGTAGAAGTTTGGAGTGAGCTTGAAACGATTAAACCCTTATCCTACTGTTCCCTCTAGTGGGCTGGAGGTGACTTTTATTTTGAAAAAAAAAAAAAACTTTTTTCTGCCACTTTTTAATCTATTTGGAGATTAAGGTGTTGGCGCCATCTAACCGTGAATACGTGGTATTGCAGGATATCATAAGTTACGCTAATGTACAGGTTACACAATGGTAATGTGGTAAATGTACACAATCATATTTTAATCAGATGTGTTAGAGCAGAGAATACACAAAAATGTGTAGGACATGGAGTATCCCAAGTAATCTGTACTTAAATTGTACTTAAGACTACTGTGATGATTTTATTCTAATGAGTTAATGAGATCTGATTCATGTCCATGTGGCTAATCAGCACACTTAACAGTGCAGATCTATTTGCTAGCTATAGATATTATTATAATATCTTTTGATATGCCACAGAGGAGTTTTAGTTATTGTAATGTTTTCCCAGATGATGTCTAAATCATTCAAGCAAACTGTTCATTTCTGTGCATCATGCTCACACATGCTCACATTTAATTAATCATAGCCAATGGAGCTACTGCCATGTTTTTTGGGAAGGTGTTGAGGAAACCACAGAACCCAGAGAAAATCCGCATGGAAACTAGGAGAACACGTGCCCCTGTATGAGGAGCTGTGAGTCCTGCCATCTGGAGAAAACATTAAATATCTTAAACTCCATTTTGAAAGTGTTTTATGTTACATTAAGGATCAGTGACCAATTCACATACCGTGTAATGCTGTGTAACAACATCATAAAACTACTAAAATCTGAAATAGCTGTAATGAAAATAAGTTGCTTATATGTAACTGTATTGCAGAATGTCTTTGGATTTAAGATGAAAGCAACAAGGTTTGTTTTGTGATTAATATATTTTATCAAAATATATATATATGCATTATGAAAAGCTGAAAAGGCAAAACTGCAGTTTACTTACAGACACATTATACAAAAGTAGGCTATGTGCTCAACTCAGTAACAACTCATACATTATCAAAAGCATATAGTGTGAGCAGTAATACATCTATAAACTATGATATAAATATTTAAAAATAAACCTAAAATAGATTAGATTGAAATGAATTGTATGCTGGTCAAAGCTCGTGTATAATGAGTATAGCTGGTCTGGTTGTGATGTTGCTGTTTAATCTGCAAGATCATGCAGGTATAACTGCCCAACTGTTGCAGCTTGAATGGTCATGGTGGTGACCGATTCTGGCTTGGATGAGGAATATGTATAGCATTCTGCCAAGCAATTGTTTTGACAGTCATCTTATTATTACAGTAAAAGAAATCACCAAATTTATGCTTCAGTGTGGATAATACTATCTCTCAGATCAAAATATTTTCAGTTCTTAAACATGTCGCAGAGCAACTTCTCCATGGGTGTGTTTCCAATAGTTCTGTGAAAGAAGAGCAATTCGATCCTCTCTGAACTTACAAAGTGTAACGTGGGAAGGAGCAACAGCAGCCTCCCAAACCTGAGGAACACAAACAGTTTGATTATATTTCCTACTTATTTGTGTATTCATATTATATAAGTATATTTATATAAGTATATATTTGGTGTGTGTGTTTTCACCTCGCTGCTTGACTGGAGTAGAGTGTGTGAATATGCTGAGCAAGCATGACTTGGGACTGGTCTTGTAGATTCTCAACCTGCTCTGGGTCTTTAAGGCCACTTGTCTCTGTTTTAATGCAAGAACCAGTCTAAATAAATTGCAGCAATACATTATAATAATACAAAGACAATATATTTATTCCTCCTTCATTCTCTACAGATCAGAACTCACCAGGCTTGAAGAGAACTATTGCTTTTAGGCAGGCAAACTCTGTAGGGTCAACTTGCATGGCCTTGAAACGGCTGAAGAGCTCCTGCAGGAGGCGCAAGTCAGAGGCACAGGGGCTGCTTTTTCCCTGTGAGGGAGGAGACAGCTCAGGTAGAGAAAGCAGGGGGCAACTTTCCAGCGGCAAGGACCACTGGATGGCACAGAGAAGGAATAGCTCACTCCATGCCTCCTCTAGCAATATCACCTATATAAAGAATTAGACAAAATGATGTGTAAATGGTTATGAGTTATAATTGCAAGCCTTCCAATAAAATATACTAGATGTTTATTATTAACTGTTGTAAATACAAATTAATATGTAAGCACTATATACTACTACTATAGGTTTCCATACAGCACTTTACAGAGAAAGAAAATAGCCTGTACCTGGTCACGAAATGGCAGGTGGGAGAAGACCGGCAAGTTCTTTGCCCATTTGACAGACATGAAGAGTAGACGGGCGGAGGTCTCATATATGCTCTCAGGGCCAGAATAGGGATAGAGAGTCGTGTTGCTCTCTGGAGAGCTTGTTTCTGGCTCGTTACTTGTAACATCAATATTCTCATCCACTGCAAAAACCGAGAAAGGGAACATTGCAGGCCTAAATTCCACCCTCACCACAAAATAGCTTTAAAAATAGTAAAAAAGGCAGTGCTCTTTATGATTGGTCTGTTACTCTTTGTATCCTTACCATCCTCAGGCTCGAGCTTGGTGCATGTTTCAGCTGTCATCAGGTTGGCCATGAAGCGGTGGCTGTTCTTTGGACTACTGCTGCACTCCCTGGGTCCACTGGAGTTGATGCTGGAACTGATGGAGGAGCCTAGTAACGGTCTGCTTATCACAGAACAAGTGGATGAAGAGGATGTGGGCTCCCTGGTGGTGGCTAGGTGTTCCTTCTCTGTATCTATATCCAAGGAATCTAACCTGACCTGAGCTGTGCTTCGTGGTTGCCTCTCATTTTGAACAGCTAATGGATAAGAATGTGGTGTTTTAGAACGAGAGCAACTGGTCAGGAGAATCTATTAAATGGGACATGTGGAAATCAAACTCACCATCTTTGTTCATGCCAGCTTGAAGGCATTTCTTTAGGCGGCACGCCTGGCACTGGTTACGATGGGCTTTATCTACTGGACACATACCTGTACCAGCTTGGCACCTGCAAGTGTATTATAATAGTATGAAATATAAGCAACACAAAGCTATTCATGTTTAGATCTGTTTGTTATTCTCCTCACCTGTAGATTAATCTACGTCTCACACTGCGCTTGAAGAAGCCACTGCAGCCATTGCAGGCATAGATCCCATAGTGTTTTCCACTGCTAGTATCTGCACACACCTTACATAGCAGCCCTTGACTCAGACTTTTACCAGGAGCTGGACTTTTACCTGTACACAGGAAACAACCTAATTAGTTTTTGCATAGTATAAGTCACTATTTAGAACATTTTAATTTTACAGAAACATTTCTTTTTTTACTTTTACTTTCTGCAAGTTTTGATTTTGTCCTTTTGTTCCAAAGGTTAACTAACTGAATGTTACTAGTTGATGTATAAATTCTGGTGAGCTCACCTCCCTGGGTCTCCTCTGTGCAGCTGCTCCTAGAGGAGTCTGTGGGGGATGTGGATGGCATCATGGAGATCTTCAAATTGGAATCCTCCATATAGCAAAATACAGGACAGAGAAGAAGTCTGATGTCACTTGAAAATTGCTGGAAAATATTTTTTTCCTGTTAATGTGTGATCTCAAGTGGATTCTAGAAGGTTGTCTGTCCAGTGGATTTACTTTTCCAGGTGTGTCTAGTCCTGATGAAACTTTCACTTTACTTTGAGTTGCTCTCCAGAATCTGTTGCCTGTTGCCGAAGTACTGTCCAGTGAGGCCTGTCACCTGCTCATCCTGCCTCTAGTGATGCTGGAGTGTATATGAGTCCCTGTTCTGTCCGGGCTCCCTAAAGGAAGACAAGGGGATTAGCAGCAAGCGCTGTGTAAGCAAATGCCCATTTGTCATCCTCTTAATCTTTACTGTCCATCTAGGGGTGGATCAATCAGTCACACAGTTTGGCATTAGGTTCATCCAAAAAGTGAAGAATAAAAGAAGAAAGAAGAAACTTTGGTTTTAGTTTGCTCACACACCGTTTGTTTTCCTGTCCATCTCATATTTGCTAATGAGTTTTGAGCCTTAACATCCTGTATCAATAAGCATTCTGTATCAAGAAGCATCCTGTATCAAGAAGCATCCTTTATCAATCTTCAGAAATATATAGAACACTGTAGAAAATCTTACCAAGTGAAGATATTTTAAATTAAATATATCTAGTTTTATGCATTATCAGGTTATTATATAATAAATATAAGGAAATTCCATCTATTTCTTGACATATTAGTAATTCTAAACTTAAAATTGTAAGATAAGAATAAATGCTTAAAATAGTACACTTATCTTCCAATAGAATAAAGCCATTTATTTATAGCTTGTAATTAGTAAAATATCTAGAAATAGTAACTTATTAACAATTAACACAATGGAACACACAACACATAATATTTGCACTATGTATACTTCAATTTGCAAATTTCATACTTGCACTCTGTACATAAATGCATACATATTGTCTGAATGTTTGTTTACTTCAACTGCACATTTCACAATTGCACATGTGTACATACAAATTGTATATATTGTATACTTATTTGCATATGTATAATTTCATATGTTTATTTTAACTGCACATTTCACACCTGTAAATGTGTACATACAATTTAATCTATACTACATATGTCATTCTGTTACACTGTGTAGATTATGTCACTAAAACAAATTCCTCGCATGTGAAAACATGCCTGGCAATACATCTGATTCTGATTCTGATTATTATAGATATTATACTATATAATCTTTGAAATTTGTAAAACAAGTGTTTTAGCCCATGGATAAGGGACAGTTGTGCTGGTTGTTGTTTTTTAGGACAAGATTAATCCTTAGCATTTTCCACTCAGTCATTTTGTGACCAGCTCACAAGCCTGACTCACAAGTTTCTATCCATATATTTGGCTTTTTTATACATATCATATTATACATATATATATCATTTGTCATCTAGTGCAAAATTTTAAAGACACAACCTAAAAGGAATTAGTTAGCAAGAAGACATCCATTTCTACTCTGCTAAGCAGCTTAGCCTGCCACAAAATGTGTTCTCCTAAGTCAAACAAAGACCCCATGAGTAAGGGGGTGTAAACAGCGGGCAATTAAGTCACCGTAAGGCTGAAAGAGCAGTGAGGACCCAGAGCACAAGTCCAGCCCAGTGCCATATGGTGGCTGCTCTCTGGGTCTCAGTCTGCCTAATTAGTGACTTCTGCCTGACTTACCAGTAATTAGAGGGCTGAAGTCACTGATTTGCTTTTTTCTTTGAATCGCCTTATTAAGGACTTATGTCGAGGTAGGTCACACACAAAAGACAGACAATCACACTCTGTTCATCTGCGGGATGTTCCCATGATCGTGTGATTACTGCATGACTATAAACATGTAGGAAAACTAAAATTAAACCCAATAAACCCAAGTAGAATTTAATCTAATCATAGAATGTTTACATTTGTTTACTAGCAATCAGTAAATCCACATCTGCATTTCTGCTAATATGATTCAAGGAATATGGTGTTTTTAGTTCAAAAGACAGATAGCTTAGAGGCTAAACCAGATGACTGACCAGATGATCTCTGCAAGAAAAAATCCCATGTAATGCTCAATTTGTTTAGGCCGATGTCTCTGTTTTTACAACAGACTTCTCTCTGTTGGGCTAAACTAGTGTGTAAAAAGATTAGAGATCCAGATTAGCAAAGGGAGCTTGTTTAGGAGACCTGTCTATACTCTTAACCTGACAGTGTGTTTTAGTTCTTGGTTCTCAAGACTGATTTGATTTGATATTATCATTATTGTCATTTAGTAGTTCTGCCAAATTCAGAGGTGGACAAATCATAAATGTAAGTTAAGCTGAGTTAGACTACAAATTGTAGCCAACATAATGGAATAAATTATGTTTAGATGGTTAGCTGGGTCTATGCATTAATACAGACATTAATTAATGGTGCTTGCAAAGCGACATTCTTGTTATCTTGCATACTGAGATATTCTTCTATTTATACAAAACTTCGCCGCATAACGTCCCGCAGCTTTAGTCCTTGACCCATCAATTAGGTGTCAAATCGACCGGCTCATTGAGGAGAAGTGTGCTATGACTTTTATAAGCAATCTAACCAATGATGTTCACACAGCGGACGAAAAAGCCGCCAAAAAAATCCCATAGACTTGAATGGGAAATTCCTAAAATTTCACCCTAGCAACCGAGTGCCGAGATTTGCCACGTGCAAGCACCATTCACATTTTCTTCAGGAAATGTACATTCTAGTTAATATTTAAATTCCTGGATTGGGGACGATTTAGTCATAGCCACCATCTTCTGTAAGAAAGAGATGGAGGTCTTGTTTATGCCCTTGACAAAAAGTCAGCAAGACATTGGCCAGAGTTTGTCTGTGAGCTTTTCAATGTTTTTTTTCTTTGATTTTTTTTACTAAAAAGATATCTAGCTAGTGTTTTTTTCTCCTTTTAAAATTATATCTTTGTTTGTATTTTTATGCTGTACATAATGTTCAGATTTGTCAGGGTGTTTCCACATAACCTCATGTGCCTGTTTCTGCATGTTCCTGAAAATGTTGTCATCCATTCATGCTAATTAATCTACTTAGTACAACAGATGTGTGTAAGGCAGGATGTGTAGGATTTGGCATGAGCAGCACATACTACACGTGTGTTGTACTGTACCACTTTAAAGCATATTTTGTTTAAATCTTAACAAAATAATAATAATACAAATATAAATAAAATCTTATGCTTTGTGACAGCCCCTTTTTTTGCCCCTTATTGTTGAGAGATGGAAGAAAATGCTGTTGATCATTTGCTCTTTGAGCCTGCTTGACACTAAATCTTCTTGTCCCAGGCCAATGATTTGTCTCTGCTGAGAATGCATTATATGATTAAATATTACTTAACTGGCAACATTTTACAGGAGAAATACAATTCATAAAGTCACATAGTCAACTACAGTTTTTCTCAAAGAATACGTAACATTTTAAAGTCAGTTAAACATATCAGAAAGTGGTTTGCAAAGTGAAGGTTTTCATATACTGTAGTTTTCCGAGTTATTTTTTTATTTATTGCTTGCTCTTGCTTTGTTTTTATTTATTTATTGTTGTTTGCCATGACAAACATGGTGTTTACTATTCACATGTGTTTTGAAAAAAAGGCTCGTGTAAAAACATGTGAGCTGCAATACAAAGGTTTCGTTTCTGTTGATGTCATGTGGGAGTGACACTGCGTGCTTTTCTCAGTCTGCTGTGTGTGCAAGTGTGGGAGTGGCCGTCACAGCATCCTGGTATTAGATGAGTTTATGTAACAGGCAGGTGGATATCACATGTAATGTACTCTAGTAGCTTTTTAGGACAAGACTTGCTTAGATGAGCAGAGCAGAGATTATGAGAAAGCACAGAGATTAGAAACTGTGTCTCAAAATAGTCACACTACAAACTGTGATAATTGATATTCTAAAACATATTTCTTTATATCATATTTTTATTCCATTTTAGAATATACATAGCTACAGTATGTTTTCCATTATAATGATTGCACAACACTATCTATTGTAACTGCATGCATGAATGACACACCCCAAACCAATGATTAAATGCTTTCGTGGAAACCCATTTGGTGTGAATGCCATTTCATATTATTCACTAACTCTCTCGTGGCTGATATCTGCTAAGGTGTTTAGGATCTGATCTGGCCAGTGCTGACAGTGTAACTCGACAGCCTGTAATACAAAACCTTAAAGTCTGTATCTCATGCTGCCCGTATCAGAGCCATGAGTTGTGGAGATTAGCTTCTTACACTCCGTACACGTCAGGATAATGCTGTTGATGTCAGCTGCTCTTAATAGAAAAATTAATGATCCTAAGTGAGTGAATGTTTTTTACGTTGTGATATTGCATTACATACATGTGCAAATTATATTCTGTGCAATAAGTGCAATTGGGACACATTCTTATGTCTTATTCACAGATTATTATTCAGAACTGAATGGTGAACAATGAAGATGGTAACACAAAGTTGGGCACAAAGTTAGACCTTTATTTCCGTCTCCACCTGCCAAACAGAAAAGGTCCATAGTGTGTGAAGAGCCATAAACCTTCCCCAAGCATTGCCTGACCTAGATCTCTGACAGTAAACAGCTGCTGCTGGCCCATGTTGCTGCTGCCATCAGCAAAATGTTGCGTTAGGGCCCGGTCTGAGAGCGGATCAGTGTCAGATTGCTCATCTCCTGAGCCTTCTGATGGGGCTCAGCGACTCTCAGACTGTTTAGGAGATCCAACAGCACTTAAAAGCCACCCAGCAATGAGATTAGCACTAACTGCTATATACCGGACAAATATTTTCTTTGGCAGATGACTTGCCTGTGCACCAGCCACATGTCATCAACATCACTGAACCACACAAACCCGTTTTATTAAACGGCAGGTAAAATCTGTGAGGTTATAGGTTTCAAAGGAAAAACATAACAACTTCAAAGGAAAAACATAACAACTTCAAAGGAAAAACATAACAACTTACAGTTATTAATATGTGTCGACTGTTAGAAATGACTTTTTCTAATATACCAAGAGTTCTTATCCCTATCTGAAGTTATTGGCTTGTTAGCACATTTATTCCTGACATATTGAGACATGAATTATTATTATTATTATTATTATTATTATTATTATTATTATTATTATTATTATTATTATTATTATTATTATTATTATTATTATTATTAATAACAATAATAATAATAGTAATATTTTTATATTAGTATATACTTTATATTAGTTTATATTAATATTAAATAATCACTAAATAATTATAATAATAATACTGTATTATTATTATTATTATTATTATTATTATTATTATTATACTCTCATTATAAAAATAATTATCAAAATAATAATTGTTTTGTTGTTCAATAATAATAAAAATAATAACAATAATAACAATAATAATCATTATTTTTTATTGTTGTTGTTATTATTATTATTATTATTATTATTATTGTTGTTGTTATAAAAATTATTCTTATATTGTCTCAAACTTTTTTATCTTCTCTCTTTCATGAAAAACAAAGGAATAGGCTTCATTGGTTAATTAAATAATTATGTAATGCGTATTAATGTATTATGAAGGTCCAAAGTAGGTGTCAGTCTAGTGCTACCCAAAATATCATATCAAATGGAAACAAAGGCTGTAAATTAATATACAATACAGTAGAATAATTTTACATTTACAATTAAAATGTATAATAACAACTTATAACAACTTATAACATATAATAATAACAAAGATGCCCTTGAAAGCATACTGTTGGAAATTCACACCTCAATGCAATACTCTAAGCTGCTTTGTATATAACCTCTTTGAATGTCAGACATTGTCAAAGAGTGAGATTAACCTTTTAGTGTGTGTGTGTGTGTGTGTGTGTGTGTGTGTGTGTGTGTGTGTGTGTGTGTGTGTGTGTGTGTGTGTGTGTGTGTGTGTGTGTGTGTGTGTGTGTGTGTGTGTTTGTGTGCGTGTGTGCGTGTGCGTGTGTGTGTGTGTGTGTGTGTGTGTGTGTGTGTGTGTGTGTGTGTGTGTGTGTGTGTGTGTGTGTGTGTGTGTGTGTGTGTGTGAAATCTTTGTATAATCCACAAGGTAACTTTAAGGATGAAAACCTCTAATGTAAAAAGTTTGAAAAAGTTCCATTTTAACTCAAAGATTTTTCTCAGGATATTTCTCATCTAACATGAGAAAATCTAGTTTTGTCAAACCCCAACAATTTGTATACAATGGGCTACTAATAAAAATATAATTAAAAAAAGATAGATCTTTATTTTCCAATTTGATTTCAAGCTTTTTAAAAAATGCAAAATTAAAAAAAAATGGTTAGTTTGTAATGTAAATGAATAATTAGTTTATTCATTAGTTAGAATAATTAGTTATTTTCTCCAGAAAATAACTAATCCTATTCATAATATTCAAATAGAAAAAAAATTAAGATAAGCCAAAGATTTATAGTTCTGTAGGAGTCATCATGATTTCTGGCCAAGTTTGGGTTTAAACACATTAAATCTCTTATAATAACACGTGTTGTCCTCAGACTACATGAATAGAGATTATTTAAAAATGCTACGCTGCAGAAACAAGGCTCAAGCTCAAATTAATCCATTTAAATAAATGGATAAATGGATTTATTTAAATGTAAATAAAATGAATCACTAATTAAATACATATTGGCAAAGATTTATCAGATATTAAATATAAAATTGATCATGTTTAAAATTTAGTTCTGCACGATTACTATTATGCTGCATATGTTTATGTTGTATCTGTGTTTCATTATATAGCACTGTTGTTAAAGTGATTGTGTTAAAACAGGAGCAAGTTAAAAAGAACTAAAAAAAAAAAGGGGGGACATGGTTTAATTAACAGGTAGTTAATTCCTGGCAGTAGTTGATGCACAGCAGTGACTGTGGCTCAGAAGTGTGGAACCCCTTAAGCTGAAGTTATGAGTGGCCAGCAGGAGGGTGGTGTGAGGAGGGTCCAGGGAGCGTTAGGTCTTGTAGGATTAGCCAATCCCTACCATCTGCTGTCAGCATCATAATCCCAACAATGAGAAAATCAATCGTCTAAGTAAATATCAATACCATGTAAGCTCATTTAGCAAGTAAATTAAACATTTGGGGGAATTACGTTGAACAACTACATTACTGCTGAACAGGCTTATAATGTTGCTGGATCATCACAAAATCTGATTGGAGGGTAAAACAAAACAAAACTGTGAGCTAGAAGTATGAATAACATTTTCATTGTAAACCCCAGTGATATTTTATATGTTTTAGTAGATATATGTCATTTGTGTCTTGGACCAAAATGTATTGCCATATTGGTGCCTGCACAGCAGAACCCACAGTATTTTTGTTATTTCTGGACACTTGCGTCTAACAACTCAGGCATAAACTCCATCAGCCTTATTAGGATCTGCTGCTGTGTTGCTAGTGAGATGAGACTGGAGTAATGAAAGAAGGACACTTAGTTAAATGTGTGCGTGCTTTACTTCAACATTTTATTATTATACAACCCTATAAATAACCATACCAAAAAGTCTTCATTCTACAAAACAGTCATGAGTTTAAATTAAGATAAATAAATTAATTTCCACTGCTGTTCTATGAAGCCATGATACATTTCTTCTCCTCAGTTAAATCATTTTGATGAATAAATTCACTACTCTTTAGGATAAAACAAGCAAAGTCCCTATGTATAACATTTTCTTATGCTTCTGCCATGATCCAGGTATTCTAT
Organism: Tachysurus fulvidraco; assembly: GCF_022655615.1. Taxonomy (NCBI): domain Eukaryota; kingdom Metazoa; phylum Chordata; class Actinopteri; order Siluriformes; family Bagridae; genus Tachysurus; species Tachysurus fulvidraco. The sequence continues at coordinate 10,110,637 of NC_062527.1, forward strand.
AGACCACTATACTCTTGTCTGCAGTGGCCTATAAACAGAGGTTCTGCTTGAATGCCACGCCTAGAGATAAAGAAAAAGAATAGGAGACAGAAAATAATGTCATTCTTTTATGTCACCTTAATATTGAACAAACTGCAACAAAACAGCAATGCAAAAGATAATTCAATTCAAATGGAAAGTGAATAGGGAGCATGGTGGCTTAGTGGTTAGCACGTTTGCCTCACAACTCCAGGGTTGGGGGTTTGATTCCCACCTCCACCTTGTGCAGAGTTTGCATGTTCTCCCCGTGCCTCGGGGGTTTCCTCCCCCTGTCCAAAGACATGCATGGTAGGTTGATTGGCATCTCTGAAAAATTGTGTGTGATTGTGTGAGTGAATGAGAGTATGTGTGTGCCCTGCGATGGGTTGGCACTCCGTCCAGGGTGTATCCTGCCTTGGTGACTGAGATCGGTACAGGCACCCCTTGACCTGAGGTAGTTTGGATAATACTACTTTGCAATGGCAAGTTCATTAACAATACCGTATCATTTTACAGCGGAAGTCCTGTAGGCGAGGAATGGCCTTATCCACACTAGACGTCTGCTCTTCATTACTCCATAACCTCTCAGCAGCTGCACTTGCTCTAGGCCTGCATACATGCAAACATAGCATCAAATAATAACAAATTAATCTTTGTTTTTTTCTAAGTTTATTTAAGGCCATCATTTTCATAGTGGGACGTCATCTCTCGCACCATAGCCGTTGACTGAGGTTGGTTGCATCCACATATTCTCCCCACATGCAGACCTCACCACCAATCACCAGCTTCTTCTGCTGCTCTGTGCCTGTACACAATACCATGCACAAAGAACAGGAAAGTGCTGCATGTCAACATTGCAAACTGAAAAAATCAGCAGTAAATCCGGCTTTCAGACAAACCATGCATAGCAGACTAGAATTTATTGTTACTACTCTGAACCAGTTTTTGACTTTTAATTGCTTGAGAAAAAGAAGTTGTTTTCAATCATGCAAACTAGCTTTCAATCATGCAAACTAGCTAAGTACTATGTCCTGCAGAACTGCAATTACAAAAACAAACAAGTCCATACAAAGCGAGATTTGCCTTTTGATTTGCAAATAGTGTGAAATTAATTTTAAACTCATTTTAAAGTCTTTCTGTATTTTGTGTTTATATGTCAAGCACTGTAAAGAGAGCTTGGTACATAATTAACCCTTATAAACTAGTAATGTAAAATGTACCAGTTTGTAGCACCAGATAAAACTTGGAGGGGACTCACACAGACACATGGAGAACATAATGCTCCATAAAATTATAGCTGGAGCTCTGGGGCCAATCAATGACCATATCATATTTTGGCTTATACTGGGTAAAGATAAGTATCTGTACCACAGATGTCCACTAGGAGTCAGTGGCTTTATTTTTCCCATTGCTTCTTAGCACAGAAGACTGGAGGAAAAGATGTATGGGGAATATACAGCAGACTTCTTTTGCCAAAATAATTCACTGGTCACTTTTTTAGGAACGTCTGTGCAATTATCAAAACAGCCAATCCTGTTTCAACAGGAGAATGGAGAAAATCATGTAGACATAAGTCACAAAATCCTCAAGCCTCAAAATCACCGAAAAGTTTTATTTCTGTACTTTGACATATGCATTAGTATTGGTGCTGGACAGGCTGGTTTGTGTATTACAGATCTCCTAGGAACTTCATACACAGGTCTCTATGTTGTTCATAAAAATTGAGTGGCAGGTTTTAGTTCACAGGAAGGCCAAGCTAAGTCTTTCTGAGCAGAAAAGGATCCAGTCTTTAGTGAGCAGAAAAGGATCTCACAACTACACAGGACAGTGTGATTAAACACTGAATGAACTTGAAGTAACACAATGCTTAGCATGTGTATCACGTGTTCCTGTTGTTAGTTATAAAAGACACACCTTATCACCTGACTTCTCATATGAACACTTTAAAGTTGGGTTTGTGTAAATCACAGATAAACAAGTGGTTTATGAAGCAGGTGGAATGGTTCACAAACAGAAGAGAGTTGAATTAAACATAAATAGCCAGTGCTACACTGCAATAGCCACAGTGCACAACTGTTTTTCTCCAGAATATGGAAAAAAACTAAATCAGCAACATAATTTAGAGATTTGATTTACATTCTGTCATTTATTTATCTTAATAAAAAAATAAATATTAAATAAATAATAAATTAATAAATAAATAACTTGATAATCTTAAGAAATAAATAAATGTTTTATAATGGTCAGGGATGTGGTCGTGTTAGATGCTTACAATAGTAAAATCAGGACAAAAAATTGTTTTTGTTAGTCTGTTTAAATATGGAAGTGTCATCAGAATACTTTGTTTTCACATAACATCATTATCATTATTCCAAATTGTCAGTTTACTATCTCAGAAGGTTTTTTCTTTCAAATTTTAAAATCTACCTCTTCAAAAAACTATTTAGTTTGAAAACCTAATTTGTAAAAGAGTAATTAACCTCGACTCTTTACAGACTCCTTGTGGCAATCACTGGAAATTGCTGACATTAACAGATATTCACCAACCCCAGTACCTTCACTACACATCCCATTGCTTACACTATACTTATTTCCCACTAATTACCTTTTTATTGCAATTACTAAAGCCTTTTCTAAGCTTAAACAAACTGAAACTTGTGAATAATGCACACAGTTTAAAAAGAAGGTGAAAACCATTGCTCTACAAGCCATTGCACAGCATGTCACTCTACTCAGCTTACTGTGAATTTATTGCCTGACCTTTAAAAGAAAGAGGGCGCACAGTGTAGTAGCGAACCCAGTTGTGTGTGGGTCCAGGCAGGTCCAGATAGAATGGAGCTGCTAAGATGACCTTCAGTCCAGCCTTAGCCACCTGGCGCACCTTACATAGGTAACATCCTCTTTTCCACACCTCCACCACATACTGAGCTCTACTCTAAAACATATCCATTATAGACACACACTCCTTAGTTTTAGTCTGTATGTTCATGAGGAGGAGACAAAGTACTTTGCATGCATGACATGTACTGTAACAAACAGCTAGATGCTGTAAAGTATAAAGCAGGCACTGGGGAACTTACTGACTTGTTGTGATCGAAAACATCCTGCCAAACAATGGAGGTCTTGTTAAAGGCAGCAGTGATGTTCATAATACTAAAATAAAAAAGTATATTTTGCTTCACTCAATGACCTGATAATTTATGAGTAATAAAAAGTTCAGGTTCACTTGTGTGTATAATTTCTGGGAGGTTTGATTCTGACACAAGAAACTCCCGATAAGATTTCATTTTTATTACAAGTCTTTTCATATTATTACTGAAGCATGCCAACCACAAGCACCACAGTTCTCTAATCATTTACCTTTCCATGTAAAAAGATTCCAGTTTGCTATAATCATGCCCAAAGCCCATCTTCGCCATAAATGCCTGCACATTAGGATTTGATTTCCTATAAAAAGCCACAATAATATGCAATTATGCTTCTTCTTTAGCAGTTTAAGGCAACTTTTTCAAACAACTGATTTAATGTGTTCTCACCAGCACTTGAAGTCAACCTCATCGCCCCCGAGGTGAACAAAGGAGTCAGGAAATACTGAGGTTACCTCTTTAAAGAGGCTGTTCATGAACTGGTAACTGGAGCTTAAAGTTGGGTTGATGGGGCCGAATGTTCCAGAGGGAATAGCTCTCTTATAGCAAGGCGTCAGCAGGTCTGGCTGCCCTAAAAAGAATTACAATAAAACTTTATTTACACATTGTGAAGCCATTACTAAATAAAAAAATAAGTTAATTCATTAAAAATGTATTTATTGGGCTTAAACTGTGTCATGCTTAGTCTGTGATCAGAAATGCACATGCCTGCATAAATTTCTGTCTCATACCTTTACCCCAAGATTGAGTGTGTCCAGGAGAATCAAACTCTGGCACCACCCTGATTCCTCGAACCCTTGCATGAGTGATTACCTTTCTCACGTCTGACTGTGTGTAAATGTGAGTCACAGGGTGAAAGGCTCCCTAAACCAGAAGTAATGTAATAAACACAAAGTCACTGAATGAGAAGTTTGAATTCAATCTTGATTTCACAGATTAAATTGACCAAATCCTAAAACACGGATTATTTCTCACAGTTATACCATCTCCACATAAGCTATGAGTGTTTGCAGCAAACTTTAAAAGCAATCATCGGTCCAGATGTGAACATATGATTGGTTACGGATTGCAACAAATAGGTTTTGTGATTCCTTTCAAAGATCAGCAAAATGCTAAAGACTAAAGAAATGTTGTTAGATATTTTGACATATTGTGATAATCTCTGTTGACACAGATTTTAACCCTGGTGGAATAAAGTTATTTTTGCAGCTACTTAGAAGTTTAATTTAAACTCATTTAAACTGTGAGCGCTGCATAATCAGTTTCTCCACATTCAGTCGATAGCCAACAGGAACAATGATACACAGAACACAGTAGTGGTTCCTTATCACCATATTTTGACTCTCATCAGCTTAACCCTCTATGGCACAGCTGCATATGGCAAAACATTGCTAAGTACGTAAATAGCTGATTTATAACCTGAAAACGAAAACAAAAAACTAAAATGTTTTTAGAAGACTAAACATAAACTGTAAGAAATTTACTATAAAAAAAGACTATAAATTATATTTTTCTACTGTTAATATACATAATTTTCTAATATTCTGTACAGTTAATGATTCACACAAAAATGATTCTAACATCTGTACATTAACCTTAGTCCAAAATCATCTATAAATATTATCTATAAATAAACACATCAAACAAGAAAGAAATAAAACCAGATTTTTTTAAAAGTCAAGGCACTGAATATGTGGACAAATGCAATATAATGATCAATGTTCAAATGTCACCAGTTTGTTGTTTAACTTTCATTCCGAGCTCAGATTTGCAGCTTGTTGAATGCTGCAGGCAGTCCCAGGTTTAAGTCTTAAACTTAAACTAAAATCACTAATGCTGCTTTCTGAAATGGACATCACATTTTATAAAATATTTTGTCCAGAAGAAGATACCTTGTTGCTCAAATCAGGATATGTGTGGCTCTGGTAAGGGAAAGAAGGATCATCCACAATGTGCCAGTGAAAAACATTAAATTTATTATAAGCCATGGCATCCTAGAAAGAAAAGAAAGATACTTATACTCTCTTACAAAGTTTATATATAATATATTTCAGATGATAGCCATCATTAGCAAATAATGTCACATAGAAAAATAATAATGTACTTACCAGAGTCTTCAGTATAGCATGTACTGGTAAATAGTGCCTGGACGTGTCTAGCAAAAGCCCTCTAAACGAAAACCGTGGGAAGTCCTCAATTTCTGTTTTATTGACAAAATACTGCATGAAAGAATAAAGGTAAACTAAGGATCACCACAGTGGTACTGTTTTTTTTAATTTCTTAAATTTAATTGTCAAGTTGACACCCTGACTATGTTTATTTGTACATCCATTGACTACTTACTGAGTTATTATCATCTTGGTACACCAGCTGACTAAAGGACTCCAGACCTGTTTTTAAAACCAGGGTTTAGTTTAAAGTGACCTCTGTAATAATATAGTTTAAACAAACCATGACTTGCAATAAATCTGGATAGTTGTCACCCCTGTTAGTTCAGTTCTGCCTCTTTTTTCATAGAAGTCAGGTTTAACCAACAAAGGATGGGACTGCTTGGGACAAGGTATGTATATGTCAGATAAAAAAATGGGTTCAGCATGAAAATGGCAATAGACATGTTTTACCTCTCAAGGCTCCCCACACTGACTCTGCTTTTAATGCAGCTTGACCTTGTGACACACTCAGTTTATCTGGAGAAGTAAAAAAACACATGTGATCTAAATTAGTATGAAAATGTGAACTTTAATAGCACTAGACTAAAGTAAATCTGGACATGTGAAAATAGATCTTTAATGCTTTCTAGAGCTATGAAACCAACGAAAGAGAAAGAATTACATATTTGATTGTATTGATTGAATTGGACAATTGAACTGGTGAATTTTAGGTTATTATATAATGGGAAATGGATAAATGAGATGAGATGCTGTCGGGGATCCACTTGCCTTGACCTTGTGCATTTACTGCCAACTGCATTGCAGTTTTTGGGTTTTATGTTTGGTTTCCTGTAGGCCATCCAGTTAGACTTATATGTATGCTGGCTGAAGACGGATTTAGACTAGTTTTAGCTTCATGCATACTTTTTTTTTTTTTGTAATTTTAGACAAGACAGTGCATCTTGAAATTTCACACAGTTTAGTGTTTGACAGTTTTGTTTTCTTGCATGCTCAAATGCCTTAGATGCGTAAATATGTAACATCTACAACCTTGCATAAGAAAAAAATATGTTTTTTGTAAAATTGGCTTTTAATCATACTGGCAAAATATTACACATAAAGATACAATAATTTAAAACTTTTGCCGCATTTCGAAAGCACTTATTCTTGTGTATGGCTTTATTCCAGCATATGTAAATCTTTAGCTCCTGAGGAAATAAATGTCTTTTATGAAATTTTTATGCCAATAATTTACATACTCACAACTTTCATCTGTGCCTTCATCAGGGTATTCATCACATCCACCACTTCTGACACTCACTGATACTGTGAAGGGTTTGTGCTCAAACCAAGTGTTACTGAATCCTGATCATTGATACAAATAATAATAGAGGACACTAGGATTGCAGCATGCCAATATATACCTGTAATTTATGTAACAGATGTAACAAATAGCCTAATGACTACATGGAAAAGTGTGGTTTGTGACATGTTATTGACCTGTTCCATCGGCAAAGTCAGGAAAAACGATCCTGAAATATCTTCTGAAGGCAGCATCCAGGACAGAGCATCCACTTCGCACAGCTGAATCTTCTGCGTAGTTGTAAGTGAATAGGAGCGGGTTTAAAAAATACTGCTCATTAGACTGAGTGATGCGCTGAGGCATGGGCCATACTCCAAATACCCACTGTAGTTTAACAGAAAGAAACAGCACAAAGATACAATGCAAACGGTTCATCTTAGTCTAGGGCTCCAGCAGTATTCATGCCACAAATCCTAGTCGAGCAGAGCGACACTACCCAAGCCAACCTGTGCAAAATATCAAAAACGCTGAAGAAGTGAAAATGCAGTCATGTGACGCTGCTGTTTAATGGCAGTCAGCAGGAGGTATTTAGCTAAAAGACAAAAAGGGGCCACTTACAGTACAGTGCCACTATAACATAAAAGGTTTTGCAGTGACTTTTGATAATGGCAAAATGAGATTTTGTATTAAACTACACCACCAGCTGTCACTTGCAACCAAAATATAAATGGGTGAAATCCAGTAAATGGGACATTGTGTAATTTGGTGGTCTTTAACTATGCAGCATTTTTTTATTCATGTTGCTAATCCCGTGCAATGGAACTGCTGTATAGAAATAATATGGGTTTATTTCAATGCCATCAGGACAGTCAGAAATCTAATCCCAAAAATATATCTACGTTTTGTCTGTTTTTCCAGATGTTTGTAAAATTGTCATGACTAATTTAATCCACACATTTGTTCCATATTTGATAAGATATAAGAAAATAAACAAAGTTATTTTAAATCACCTACAAATGTTCATAATTTTAAACATTTTCTTGATATGCAAAACCTAGAACAGCGTAATATAGATTAATTGGTACAGTCTAAAAATACTATTGAAATGGAGTTTTAATAAAATATCTAAAGATGCATGCAGGGGAATAACGAACGGTACGGCATGTGTTATTCGAATATGATTTAATTATTTTTGTTCAGCGTCTTGAGGATTTTATAACTTTTGCAAGTTTTGGGGCTTTTGTTTAATTGGAAAATGGCTTAGACAAATGGAAATTCCAAAACTCTTCCGATATATCTGGATTTTCTATTTTGCAAACCAACCCAAGCAGATCTATGAGTATTTAAATACAAGTGTAATTTTCCTAGTTTTCTGTTGTACCAAGTTTTCTGTTGTAAAAGTGGTGTGAAAAACAACCCCCTTTTTTATTATTTTTTTTTGTTTGTTTGTTTTTTGTTTGGAAAGCCAAAAAGGAATACCATCATTACAAAAATGTCACATACCTAGCATTTAAATAATTAAGTAGACTGTTCCTTAGGTCATTAGATCATTAGGTCCAGGCACTTCTCTAATCCTACAGACAGATATTTTATTTTAGACATATTTCATAAATCACCACTGAGTCTCTGCAGAATAAAGTCTGTCAATTTACTCACTGCTGCTGGCTAAACATTCATACCACTAATTCCTGTGACTTAAGGAAATTGGAAAACAAACATTTTTAGGTGACGTGACATACGGCACGATAGTATGTACGGCGGATGTGATGGTACACAGTAGGTTAGAGTATTTTCAGTTGTGCTTCTCCCGAATAGGAGTGTCAGCAAGATATAGAAACATGATGTTTTTTCTGCCCACCACATGGTGGCATTGACCAAGAATTGTAATTGTTTAGTGCATAAATAAAGGGTCATAATGACTTTCATGAGTTTTCACTTTATGTTTAATTAAAGGTCACAGATACTACCATTGCCCAATGATGACAAAACTTACACAGTTTCATTCCACACACCCTCACTTCACCTCAACTCCTCTCATCTTTTCAAAAAAGCTCATCCTTCAAATGGCTTGCCTCTGCCAAAGGGAAAATGACATCAAATGATTCCTAAATGCTGTACTTTCTAACCCACTAGGCTTGCCATCTGGTCCTGTGAAGTCTTTGCCACTGTGTAGATTTTGGCTGACATGACTCATCATTTCATTATATGCACGATGCATTCTTTGCTATTGTAACCATGTCATAGGAAGGGAGTGTTTCATTTAAATTTCGGGGAGTGTCTCAGTTTTTGATGACATGCATATTACATGTGCGTTGGCTTTGAAGCCACAATGTCCATGAAGAAATTTTTTGTCATTAGGTGACAATACTTTAAGTGACTGTAACTACCAGTGAAATGTTTGCTCATGAAGTGAAGCAAATGAATTTACATCATATCCAGGAAAATTATGTTGATATCAGCTCACAAACATGAGTTTATATTCTCTTCTGATCTTAATATTGTGAAGTCAAGAAGATTTTAATGTCATTTCAATAATATACAGCTAGTACAGTACACAGTAAAATGAAACATTCCTCCATGACCATGGTGCTAAATAAAACACAGAACTACAGGCTACAACACCGAACAGAAGAACCTGAGTGTTGTGTCAGTTTTTTCTCATGATTATGAGTTTCACTTCTCCATTCTATAATCCAAATCTATGTCATTTTGCAAACTTAACAAATCTCTTCTGCATCTCAATTCATTCAATACAGTATTTCTTATACTTAATCTTATAATCTTCTTTTTGTTTTGTATTTGGTCATTGATTTCCAGGACATGATTAAAGCTTAAAGATTCTTAAAGATTCCTTTCTGTTTATTTTACTATTCTCTTTCAAGCATTTCTTTCTGTTCCTACACATGCAAACAGGAAATGACTCACAAATCTGTCCAGTCAACTGTACCTCCTAGCTAAAAAAGCTTTAAAAAAAAAAAGCTTATAAATACCAGAAACTTAATGTTTTAACCAAATTTTGTTTTAATTCATATTGGTTGTCTCTATAAAGAACTAGTTTGGTATAAATTCTGCATACGTTTCAGAGACAAATTGTGACTCATTATTTCTGTTGATTGCCAATGGAACTTTTTCTGGGAATACTGACAGTGAGACAAGAACACTCATTGCAGGTCATCATGGACACACAGTCACATTCATTCAAATCTCATTCAAAACTCAAATTTTATTGTAATCAGTCCACTTTGCTGTATTTTTTTGTTTGTTTGTTTGTTTACAGGAGAACCAGAAGGACCCATATGGACAGAGGGATAGTATGTATAAATTCACTTAGACAGTAACCAGATCAAACTCAGGATCAAACCAGGACCTGAATATTTTTATTAAAATTTTTATTCTAGTTAATTATACCTCCTATGTCAAATGCAACAGGTTATTAGTTCTTCCATCGGTAGGGCACATTTTACAAACTTAGAAATAAGCAAGGTATAAAAATATAGACAGATTTATTGTAGGGGGGGGCATTGGTTAACAGGAGTGTCTTCACTGTCATAGTAACAAGCTTGTGTTTACTACTTTCCACTTACTTTCTCTCTCACTCTCTCTCTCTTTCTCCCTCAAGCCGTGCATGTGGTTAGAAGTGGAGAGCACTGAGCAAGCTAAAAACATGTTGTGATTTCTGTTCTCTTTAAACAAGTTTTTCTTCCTTTTTTTCACTACAGTGCCGTGACACGGACTTAAGAAAAAACTTTAGACGTTTATAAGTTCACCATGGGTTAGCTGCTTTCTTAAGTAGCATGACAGAGAAATTGTTACACATACTGTATTTTCAAATATATCTACATGATGTCTGATTACAGTCAATGACAAAAATGAATAATTATTGTATTTAATTTTTTTATTTCATCTGCAGTATCCACCTAATCCTGGTTGAGTAACGGATGATCCAGATGAGAATACACCCTGGCTGACCCAGTTCAACCTAGGTAGAATTTCGAGAAAAAAAAATAAAAAAGAAGTTGGAAAATGTATATAGTTGTAAAACCTGAGTGTGAGAAGAATAATAAGAATAAAAATACAGTGATATTAAACACTTTGTAGAGGTTTGTTAGCATGTTAGAGAATTGCCAAATTTCATTAATAAAGATAACCTTTGTCTGTAAAGAAGGTGTCACACTCTTCCAGATATCTGTCACACATAATTATTTCTTGACTTGTCAGGGCCCAGACCAGTAAGCTGAAAAACTGGCTAAACTACCTCATTGCTTTGAGATATGCCTCACAAATGTTCCCACACTGAGAGAATGTCTCTCTATTGCAGAAACAAACATACTAGCTGTGTTACAAAATACAAATTAACATTAAACATAAATACATAAACAAAGTTGTTGCTAGGAAACAAATAGATGATCAATAGGGGATCAGAAATTGAGGATTGAGACATTAATTGTCACCACTGTCTCCTGATCTGAACCATGAATGTCTGAATATTAGCTCTATTACCCTAAAAGCAAATTAATGTAAATAAAGATAAATGTTTTGATGCATTTTATCTGATAAAAAGATGCCCAAAGCCCCAAAGCTGTTGCGTACACACCAACTCCTTTACAACATTTAAATACACAACCCTAGCTTGCGGGTACTAGGTGGAGGACTTTGTCACAGTTTATCACAACATGCTAGACATTAGGCAGGTTTAATTCATTTTATGTACTTGTTCTTAGTGTGGCAATCAGTTTCATTAAAAATGTTGTAATAAAATACTGTATTCAATTGTGTAAAGTATGAGGCAGTATCTGGTACAGATTGTACTATATTAAAGTATTAGAACACTGCTATAACTTTATTGTAATATTAAATTAAAACACACAGCATTATTAACTTTGCTGTAAAATAGTCAGTAATGTGTTTATCTGAAGCAGTCTGGCTAATCGCTTCCTTGGATTAAATTGGATAAACCCCAACATAAAACTTGCCAACACTAGGTAAAGTTGCGTATATAACATACAGCTAGCCTGATATTATAAATATCTTCTTCTTCTTTTCCTTCTTCTTTTTCTTTTGTGGTAATAATGACACTGACTCACTGAGTCTGTGTCTGTTCTCTATGTTAATTTTAGCAGTTTTTCTTACTATAGAACCTTACTCCTTAGCAGATTCTTGTTTTGTGTAATTTGATATCATGTTTGTAACACAGATTAGGTGCACTAAATAATAATCTGATTAATTTATATGAATTATTATACATGAAGTTTTTTATGTATTTTTGGTGATTCTATCATTCATGTGGAGAAAGAAAATGATTCATTGCTTTTGAAAGGGTTAGTCATTATGCTACAGAGACCATTCAAATCTGTAGTTATGCTATGACTAAGTCTCTGAGTCTGATGATCGTGATGTAGTTCACTGTTTTGCCTTTCTGTGATAATATATCTTTCAAAGATACTACTGAATCTGGTCCCAAAAGCCTCTAGCCAGGGATATTTGTTTTGCACTATAATAATAACTTAATTGATAAACTTTCAAATTTACACTCACTATTTATTCAGTAGATTAGTTATGCATAATTTTTTTAAACACCAAGATACTACCCTTTACACTGCACTCCATATTCCTGTATCTCCCTAAAATAAAATGTTTTGGACCACAATGGAGATGAAAAGGATCACAGTAAATATGGAATTGTGTATTGCATATTTTATACATTGTATATCAGAGAGGATTGGCACAAATATTGATGTCATATTGTACTAGGAGCCTAAGAATAAAACCCAAGAAATGGTAAGCAGCCTCATGCTGTTGCATTTCAGATAAAAGAAATGACAGCTAAATGTATTTTCTGAACAGCTATTTAATATAATATATTTATTTCTATAACTAGAGTGTATTCTTGTAGCATTAAGTCAATTTATCAATGAGCCAAGTCTTGATGTGTATTATAGAACAACGTTAAACTATGATTTATTCTAGAGAAAATAACCTCCTGTCCACTAAGCTGATCAGTGTATAAAAGTTATCCATCATAATTTATACCACTGTCACTGTGCATAACACAAACACTGTGTTTCTAAGTAACAAATTATTTATGTGCATTTTTGAGTAACTAAGGAATAGCGAATTTATAATTATTAATGTCTTTTTACCACGGATGTATCTTTATGCTCATATTAGTACAACATTTAACATTATAAATCATGCAATTCTTTGACAGACTTTAGAACGGGTATGTGTGTGTCCTAAGAGGTGTCAAGTTCAACACTGTCAATGATCATAACAAAATGTTTAAATAGAAGCAGGGACGTAAGTATCTAAAGTATCTAAGAAAGTAAACTTTATTACCATGCTGAGAAAATCTATTTATATGCAACCAGTCGATTCCCGGTTGTGTTAGAAGTATACAAGAGGGAACTTTCTCTTTGGATCAAGAGGATCCATAAATTCTGCCTAAACATAGTATCATCCTAATCAGATAAGGAATATGTCTATACATGATGCAGAGATTTTATGATAGTCTTATCTTTTCTCAGATATAGTCTTTTATATACAATATCTCTGAATACATTAGCCTCTAAGTATTTAAGTAATTTTTAAGCATCATATACTGTAATGCACCTGTACTCATGTGAATTAAGCAGTTCAATTAATTAGATTTACTGAGTGGTACATACTGTGTAGAACAAGGTGGCAGAACATTCTTAAGATATATTAACAGCTGTCCTCTTTTCCCTGAAGGGATAATAAGTGCTGAAACAGGTGTTTAGACCAAACCAAATTCAAGTGTCTTCTTTAGTTTAACAAAATTCTATAATTCAGAAAACTTTTAGCAGGACCATTTATGTTTCTTTTTATTTTTCGCTGTTCAAGTGACTTTTAGTGATGACTAGTTTTAACATCTGTCTGATTTGTAATGTTGAATGAGTCAAATGGCACCGTTGACAAGGAGGGGTGATCTGTGAAGCCGAGGTAAAGGTGGCTCATGTTCATTCTGCCACACCCAAAACTTGACACCTACAATACATCTACATTGAGTCATCCCCTTCACCTCGCTCGTCTGTCTGCCTGTCTCTCTCCTTTCCTTTTTTTTAAAATAATTACAGTGAATGCATGTTTTCACTAGGGAGTTGCCTGTGCCTATATGTTGTGCACTCCCAATATCATAGTCAGATCAAGTAAAGTTTAGAAGAAGACGGTTGTTCTCAGAGCAGAAACAGTGAGACCGAATCTGTGTTGCCTAATTGGATTTTATCTCTTGTCTGAAAATCTTGTGTCTTAATGGTGAGTAGAACTGATCATTGAACTGTATTGTACTTGCATTGCTGTTGTGCCATTACAAACCAGTGTGACAGAATGATTTATGGATGTGTTAAGCATTTTTATTCATTCTATTGCAAATCACTTATTGGCATATTGGATTCTTTGTTCCACTGAAGACTCTATACGAAAGAAATTAAATCGAAATTAATTCTCTACATTAATATGACTTCTTAGATTAATTCTCTAAATCTGCTAGTCGGTAAATATCAATATATTTGTTAATGTAAAAATAAATAAATGTTAATATATTTGTTAATGTTAAAAATATATTATATAATATATTTCCATAGAAACAAAAAAGAGTGCTCATGCCATTTGCTCAAAAATTAGATTTTTAGTTTCCATGTAAACTGAAAGTACAAAACATATACAGAAAACAACGCTTAGTTTTAAAGATAAGCCTGATGCAAAACAAAAACTGTTACTTGGGTTGCTAGGCACAGGAGAGACCATATATGGATACAGAAATGAAACAAGCCAACCATTATGCCATGCCTGTCAATACCCAACAAAACTATTCCCTCTCTGCCATCTTGTCGCTTTATCTTTGTATGCATGTAGATTGCCAAGATTGTCAAAAATATGTAAACACTTTTTAGATATGAGTCATTCAACATTTATTTGTTTTAAACATCCATAACCTGGGCTTAATAATCATATTATTTTTATTTTTTATTTTTATTTTTATTTTATATTAGGTTATTACGCCATAGCCGTAGATGGAAAGCTACGACTTTACGAACAATAGTGTTTTTATTGGTTTTACTAAACATATCTGGGATAAAAACATGAGATAAAAAAGGTACATGTATTACAGTTGTCCTCATGTCTGGGACAGATAATAAGATAAACATTTTATGCCATTTTTTTATATTCTTATGTTCTGTAGTCATTATAGATTCCTTTTTTTAAATCACTGTACATTGTGTTTTCATCTAAATACAAAATAACCTACAGTACACTGTTAATGTCAATATACAATAATTACTTGTATTTGTAAATGTAGTTTATTCTCGTTTTGTTTAGCGCATTGTCTCTACTTAACCATGACATTAAGCATCATATTCAGTCATATTCTTCAAAGAAATATAATGAATAAGGTTTTGTGTTTAGTTGCATTAATTGTGTAATAATTGTGCTAATAACAACTGATTACACACACACACACACACACACACACACACACACACACACACACACACACACACACACACATATATATATATATATATATATATATATATATATATATATATATATATATATATATATATATATATATATATATGATTTTCGTGTAAATGTTTGTGCACTTAATTTATCACAAAGTAAAATGTTACCACTAGTAACTAGTAGTATTATATTATGACCACCGTTTGTCCAGATTTTATAAAAAGCAAACATCATGGCAGGTTATATTGTCAAGATCTAAATAATTTTAATAGGCATAAAATCATTAGAGAATAAAGTATGCTTAATGTCATGGTTAAGTAGAGACAATGCGCTAAACAAAATGAGAATAAAATACATGTGATTATTGTATATTGACATTAACAGTGTAGGTTGTTTGTATTTAGATGAAAACACACGCACGCATGCGCACTCCAGATGCTTTATTGTCTATGCATTGATTACATTAACTGCACTATTCAAACCTTATTATTTAAAGAGTCCTGGATTTGCTGTTAATTTGTATTTAGCTCTCACTTTTACTAATTTCTTTAATTCATGAGTAGCACAGGCAGAACCAGGTCCTTGTTGTGTGTCTAACCTGGATCAGGTAACCTGAGTCAGCCCTAAACTCCGCCCATTTTTCTGTTCCACCTGCGAAAAGCACACGTCTCTGTATATCTGCTAGAACAAAGTTCACCCCAGCTGTTCTGTCGTCGGTTTCGTTAGGATTAGCATACAGTAGGCACGGAAGTTTCTCTAATGCTGATTTAACGCTTTAAGACTACTTTAGGACGTTGCGTTTTGTTAGTAGGTTGTTTTTTTGGGTGTTTTTGGGTTTGTTTGTTTTTTTTTGTCTTTACGCTTCGCACTCTGTACGGTTACTGAGTTAGACGGTTTCAACATGAGCGTGGTATCTGAGGGTGTTTTTCTCTCGGCTCTGCAGCCAAACAACTCTTCCGTGAGCACGTACGCCTTGCCGGCCGGCGATGAGCTCCCGCACGGCGGCGCGTACTCTGACGATGCTACGCGAGCCAAGCGCGTCCAGCAGCAGGTGGCCCAGAGACTATCCGAGAAAACCACCCTGTCCCGACGGAACAACTCCACCTCCGCGCAGTACGCCACCGTCACTGCCAACACCTCCACCTCCGCGTACTACCCCACCTCAGGTGTGTCACCGTCTACCTGCTCCCAGCCCCGAGACGCCCTTTCTTTATACACTTTTAATTCTTCTTCAGTATTCTATCTGTCTGTATCAGTAACCTAATTCTGGTCATTTTAACTCGCGACTACATTAACTCTTTCTTGCCTGGCTCTTAGGTCTGTGGGATGTTGTTTGGCTTGTCCTTAATATATAATATATAATATATAATACAGGATATTCTACTTTATTTATTGCATTCTGTCTCGTACACATCGTGAGCCAGTGTTCAGACTACACCAGTTTCTCAGTGGAAAATAATCCCATGTTTTTGACAGCAGAAGCGAGTTAACTCGGAAATATTCCCCGGTTTACTGTCTCGGCTAAAACCGGATGTTTGAGTGACACGTAAACCCTGCAGTGTGCAATTGTGCACATAACCGTCGTTTATTATAATAACCCATTAAATATAACAGCATTTGGTGGTTCGTGAATGTCTGGCTGGTTCATTAAATGTGCCTCACTCAGTTAATCACAGGTTTACATGCTCTTATGATTTTCTGCATAGTACATCATTTTTTTAATGAAAAAAGTTTGGCTCTTGTTTATGAATATGACTTGTTCATAGTTCTGTTTACTGATTACTAAAAAATAATAAGACTAACAAATGAACAAGTAAAAAGAGTTGGTGTAAGGCTTTGAGTTACCTCATGGAAACACCAGCAGGCTCAACAAGTAGGTCTGAATTTGCTTTAGTAGCTGTAATAATACACAAACATGTCCCCAGCTTCAAGTATGTGACACAAGTATGAAAAATAACACTGTACTCAGAACAAAGGATTTACATTGATCTGAAACAACGGTCTGAACGTGGAATATAGGGATAATTTGGATGGTTTTAATGTTAAAATCTATTTGTATGGCAATAACAAATGTTTTATTGAAACTGGGTTTGAAACTCATCAAAATTTCAGCAGTTTTTGTAGTTTGTCTTTTTTAATTAGCCACTAACATGAGTGTAACCGTCCTGCCTGTCTGCCAGCTGAACATGAACATGAACATGAACACACACACACACACCCACACACACCCACACCCACACTGCATTAACACTGAACAGGTTGAAACATGCACAGTCCATCTGCAGCCTTTTTATTGGTATGTCGTTATCTTAAGGGTGAAAATGATTGGGTAAAGTGAGTTTGACCTCTTATACCTTGAGATTGGGTTACATTACTTTGTCAGCTCTGAAAGGACCCAAATCATACAAAATAAAACCTGAAACTGCTAAGTACAATAAACTCTTTTTGCTTTTCTCCCTTTGCTTTTATCTGACTTCACAGGGATATCTTTTACTTAAATTTTTTATTTTGATAATGAATTCTGTGGTGAAAATTAAAATAAAAATCAGTAATGATTTGAGTGTAAAACATTCAGTCTTTGTAGGCATGGACAGTGGCTGCTGTGGGCTAGTACAAGCTTCAGGAGCTTAGGTTGATCCTCGACAAGTCAGAACAGCTTCACATTTCTGGGCTCTTCTCCAAAATCGAGAGACACAAACTTCGAATAGGGAAATGCTGTTGTCTAAAAGGTCTCATAAGTGAAATACCAAGAGTATGCTTCAGTTGAAAGAGAAATACAAACAGATTTCCATGAAAGCACTGGGGGTTTTGTCTATTTGTGTCTTAATACTTTCTATGCTCAATTCTATGTATTTTCAAGGATATGGAAATTAGGGTGTGGCAAGGTGTGGGATGTGTAAGTGAACGTGTGTGTGTGTGTGTGTGTGTGTGTGTGTGTGTGTGTGTGTGTGTGTGTGTGTGTGTGTGTGTGTGTGTGTGTGTGTGTGTGTGTGTGTGTGTGTGTGTGTGTGTGTGTGTGTGTGTGTTGATTCTATGTGTTTTGGGCAGGGACAGAAGGAGTTGCTTACAGCTATTAGACCGGTTTTTTGCCCCTTCTCCCCTTGCCTGCGGTTTGTCAGCAGCCTGATTTTAACAGCCCCACCTTTACCTCGCCCTTCAGAAAGCATTTATTCTCATACTCACACAAACTCACACACAGTGTATAATAATGTGGTTTGATTGTTGGATATTTGATTAATGTTAATGAATATAAATGGCCTGAATTGGAGGAAACATGCCAGTATGTTAACTGTAGGACTAATAACACTGTATCACTGAGTTCTTGTATATAGACTATTTAGTGATTGCAGCTCATGTACACTATAAATTCAATCTTATCCTACCAATCTGAGTGTTTTGATGTGACAGTAAAGAACAAATAAACAGTGAGTTTTAGGCATTGCGTGGTTCTAGTAGTATAGGTTTTTAACAAAATAATGTTAGTTTAGCTAATAGTAGTAGTTCATGCAAGGTAATGCTGTTTATTCCAACAATTTCAAATATCCACTGCGACATCCTCCTGATCCCGCTGATTGTCAAGATAAACACTGGTTTTGTGTAGCATGCATATATTTAAAGGAAGCAAAACGAAGCACTTCATCTCCTCTTGCGGTCCAAGACGTGATGTTTAGTCTGTGAAAATGTACAGTGGCTTCTGTATGAATGGTTGTGCTAAGCATGTTGTCCACCTTTCATTTTGTGGGATTTGAGAGCTGACAAAGGGAAGTAAATTAGTCACAAGGTATGAGCGTTTTAACCACAGCCAATCCAGAGCCGTACGTTCACAGGAATAGACATTGCAATTAATGGTTTTTGATGTATTGCCTGCCACAGGAAACTAGTTTCTTAAAGGTATCAAAAATAATAATATATAATCTCTCTATCTTTCTAGAGTACGGTGGTTCTTCGACAATGATGAAGTACCAGACCTACAATCCTAGTTTCAGCTCAAAGTCCTATATGCAGTCCTCTACCACCAGACCAGTAATGGTGAGAATTCCATGCTCTTGTTTTCTTCATTTGAGCTTGACCCATATTTTTTTTAAAATGTGTACTGTGCTTTTGCAAAGTGGAATAAGGGACACAATATGGTGAGTGTAGATCTGCTGGATTTTACAGGAGCAGAGCAGTATTAGTGTATAGCCTAAGTGTGGTATTTTACAGGTTCTCTCTAAGCAAACTTACACACTTGCATTCCATTACATCATTCATTTAATGTGCATCTAAAAAATGTTATTCTCTAATTGTTACTGTACATTTTCATGAATCTGCCATGCTTCAATCATAGTCTATTATTTTAAATATATTTTTTGCCCATGTTAGATTTTTACTGTATATGGCTGTAATAGTTCTCTTGTTGGATCTCCACCAGGCCCACCGTCCATCTCAGCATGTTAGCGGTGGATACTCATCTCGCTCAGCCATGGACTTTGGTACAAGATCTCAGATTAGTCGAGGGGGTGCTGGAGGACTAATGTGTAACCATGATGACATGAGTGTTATGGCAGGAATGGGTACCGTGGGGGGTGGCTACCAATGTGGCCAGTCTCAGCTGTATAAGATGAGTACAACAAAGCGTTCTATGAGCCGTGGGGGTGCCGATGCAGATGCCGCATCATTACACTCTTTACGCATGCAGTCAATGCCTCAGCAGCCGGTTACCAATTGGATGACGCGAAATGGCAGTGAGGGAAGTCTGGCATCAGACCAGGATGCCGCTTTCTCACGGCAGGAATCAGGTTATAACATGAGCAATGGCTACGCAGCCACGTATCCACACCCATTTGCTACCACGGTCAATGAGTACAATTCTGGAGCCAGGCAGACTTCAGGGACTCTTCCTATTATGACAACCCTGGCCGGCAACGGACGCTATGGAGGCAACATGGAAGAGGAGGCCTTTGTACGTCAATCAAACAAAGGTCCTTCACAGCGCACCATTAGCAGGATCACTCAGAACCGTCAGAATCGCAACTCTCTGTCAGCAGCGAGTTTTCAGGGAGGTAGCAACACAGGAGGCTTTGTGATGGGTGGAGGATCCCAGGGTACTCTGACAATGAAGGGAAGGATGTCTCGTGCTCCTTCCATGAGAAGTATGATCAGTGTGGGCAGAGGCAAGGATGTGTTTGATGGCATGGATATGACAGGCAGCTTGGGCAATCTAAGCGGGTGAGTCACACGCACACAAACGCACACACAAACAAAAGAGCAAATTCTGTTTAAGTTTGCCTGTGATTGAATAATTTAAACTATAAATATTTATATAAAAAATTTTAAGGTTCTCGTTTGTATTGTTTTCATAATCTATGCATCTACACAAGGGAGTTTACCAAGTAAAATATAGAAAGTTGTGAGATGTGATTCATGACATTCATGCTAGTCAGATTTTTAAACTGTGCTTCTATGAATGGCTGATGATGAAGGTCCTTCTTCTGAGTGTGTGCAAGCATTATCAAATCTTTACCGTAACTCGAATAGCCACCACATAGACATTCAACATGGTTGGGGACATTCCACTGTCTAACCGTTCCTGTAGGAAAGCAAGGAACCAGCAATTTAGGTACCAGGAAGTGCACTGGATTTTCACAAAAAGCAACAAACCAAAAGGCAAAGCCAACCATTTACTAGAACAGATCGATATCGGGAGGAAGCTGCCAAGGAATTCTACCAATGTTCCTAGGCACATGTCTTGACTGTGAATTCACTACATTATTGTACTCTCAGTAAAACAGATGGTGCATAAAAGGCCCAACATGTATGGAATGAGAGGAAAAGAATGGAGCAAATGCAATATGACAAAAGAATTTGTAATAAATACTACATCATACTGTCACTTTGTACCTTTGTTGAAGACCTTAGCAGGCAGATGTTTCCCACTGCCCATCACAGTCCAAGCTTGTTCTTTTATATAAACTGTAAAGTTTCTAACTGTAAAGAGTGTACCTTGTACACTCCTAGATTCCTCTTATGCTTATCCAATAAAAATATTAAAATGATAAAAATCTCATTAATGTAATATTTACTGAGAAAACACTAAAATAAATAAGACTCTTTTTTTAGTAAGTATGAACAAAATTGCAGCGAGGACATATGGCTCGTGAACCTGTCAAACAGGTTGTTAAGGTCGTACTCACTCAATCGTAAAATTCACTTTCACCCGCCTAGCAGCCTCTGCGTGTGTGTGTGTGTTTGATGTCACCCTGTGCAGCCTCTGCGTGTGTGTCTGTGTGTGTGTGTAAAGAATGAGAATGCAGGGAGGCACACCCAAACCAGTCCAACGATACACTACCAATACACCCTGACAAAAACTTAAATTTAATTTAAAATTGAAGCCTGGTTATTGCTTGTTAGAAAAATGTTAGAAAAATCCTCTTTATATGTTCCTCACACAGACTGAGTTCTCTGGATATGCCAACTGCTGTGAGATACATAAACTCAACTGATAAAGAAGAGCAAATACTTGGAGCTGCTTACATCCAGCATGAATGCTACAGCAGTACAGAGGCCAAGAAACTAGTAAGAGCTGGTGAATTTTACAAATATATTTATTTTTTTTACTAGTAATATAATGCGCTGAACAAACATTTTTCTATTTCTTTCAGGTGAACCAACTGAAAGGTATTCCCCCACTGGTGGAATTATTTAACAGTGAGGCACAGAGGGTGCAACAGTATGCCACTGGAGCAGCCAGGAACCTCATCTATGAGAACATGGAAAACAAAATGGCTCTTATTGAGGCTGGAGGAATCCCTAAGCTTATGCAAGCTCTGAAAGAACCAGATGATGAACTTCAAAAGAACATCACTGGTAAACACTTTGGTGTTAACCTGCATTTTAATTAATATTAATTATATCCTCTGTTGCTCACTAAAAATATAAATAGGCTGCAGGATTAACTATTTTGTATATTATAACATATCTTGAATATGTGGCTGGACTTGGGAAATGGGAAATTGAGAGAGCTTATCTCGGGATAAGTGAAAAAAATCAATCAGCTTCTGTGTGAACCAGTGTTTAGCTGTTTGCCATTGTGCATTGCTATCACAAAGTTAAATGTGGATGGTGTTGGTAAAGGCTGGACTTTAGTATAGGTGTGGTGAGGCAGACACAGTGATAACAGTTATACAACAAAAATCATACCTAACACAATAGGGTTTTGTATTGACCTGTAATCTTCAAAGGAGTGGCACTAGGTGTCACAGGTCACTTTAGATTATGCATGAATGAAGTGGTGAAATCTAATATAAAAAATAATATTTTTACTTATAAAAAGTTTTTGAAGTTAATAACAAATCACTTGGTGCAGTTCTTTGTATGTGTGTTTCTGGGGCGTTGCCTATACTCTCCCAGTGACAGCAGTGTTGTCTTGACTTGCTTGTGTGGATGTACGTAGGCCCATGAGTGAATCACATTCAAGGCCTTTTTTTACTGCGTACATAAAATTTAGGGTTCGCAGTCGTCCTTTTACAAGTTGTTCTGTTTATTCAGATTATTTGCTTGCATGCACTATGCACATGACAGCCTCATCTCCCTTTTCTCTAAAAAGTAATTATGGTCAAAGGTCTTAGGAAACAACTCAGTAAAGTAAGGACAAAAGACGGCTATTGTGAGTTGCAGGAGTTGGCCCAATTTTTAAAGTTAAACCTCTGCGTAATCCAAAATCCCTTGTGTATTTTATAAAGTTTGTCCAGAAACATTAGACAAGCTTTGATCTCTACTATTACAGATAATTATGTGCTATAAAGTAAATGTCTCAGACTTGTGAATACAAGGTTGCATGATACAGTATTGTTATGTGGTTTTAGTTGTTTGCACTCATTTTTCTTTTGGTGATAAATTACTATCCTTAACACTTTTTACTCTCTCTCTCTGTCTGTCTGTCTGTCTGTCTCTCTCTCTCTCTCTCTCTCTCTCTCTCTCTCTCTCTCTCTCTCTCTCATTGTATCCCTCCATTCATCATATCCATTGTATCTCTCTCTCTCATTGTATCCCTCTGTAGGTATTCTATGGAATCTCTCCTCCAAAGACAATCTGAAAGTGAGGTTGGCAAAGGAGACACTTCCAAAGCTGACTGAAGAGATACTGATTCCTCTCTCAGGAACTGGAAATAAAGAAATAATTTGGCATACAGATTCAGAGGCAGACATCTTCTTCAATGCAACTGGATGCCTCAGGTGTGTCCACACTCATGCATATGCAAAACATTCCATAACCCAGTAGTTGTGTAAAATTAAAATTAGTTACACATAATTGTGATCTGTACTAAGGCATTATTCTCACCCTGTCTGATCTGTGTTTATATTTTGCATAGTTTGCAAAAGTGCCTTCTCACTAAATATCCTGCCTATGTCACTACAGGAACCTGAGTTCAATAAATGCAGTGACTCGTCAGCAGATGAGGGATACTCCTAAACTAATTGATGCCCTGGTAGGCTACCTTCAGAAATCAGTGGATGACTCCAGAATAGAACAAAAGGTCAGATCAACAGAGTAGAAGACAAGCGCTAACTTATTATGTTCTTCTTTTTTATCTAAATGCATTCTACAAAATGTTTTATGTGTGGCAGGGAGTGGAGAATGTTGTATGTGTGATGAGGAACCTGTCCTATCAGCTATATGATGAGATTCCCCCCTCAGCCTTGATGCGCTTGGAGGGCACCAGTCGAAGTCAGACTTCCTCTAAAGGAGAGCCTATTGGCTGCTTCACTCCTCAGAGCAAGAAAGCAAAAGATGTAAAGGGCATTTATTAACATATATCAATTTATCTTCATTGTACACTTTACTGGATGTTGAAGACTTTATAAAATTCTTTTTTATTAGGTTTAATTATTACTTACCATTTCTGGGTTGAGTGTGCTACTGTGAGAATGCATTTCACTGTATTATAATCAATAACACTATGACCTGCAATTTGGTGTATTTCGTGTAACCTTTTTTTTTTCCTGACACTCAGAGACAGAATCAGGACCTGTCTACATTCACTGAGGTGGCCAAGATCCCTAATGGTAGGGAATGGCTGTGGCACCCAAAAGTGATAGGGCTGTATAATGCTGTCCTTTCACGTTGTGAATCAAACACAACCACACGAGAGGCTGCAGCTGGAGCCCTGCAGAATATTACTGCTGGAGACAGAAGGGTAAGACAAAAACCTGCGTATTGTCTTTTCAGGGATTAACTGCAAAAAATGGCATTTTAGCAACTGAAAATATTTTATATAGCCTTATTTCATATAGATATATCAGGTATTTCCTATTTCAAGATTACAACAAAATAAATGAGATAATTAAAATAATTTTTAGACACATGTACCAATTCCAAGCTTGAAAAACAGTCTTGTTCTATTAGAAAATCATTTTGCTCATTTTAAGCGATTACTTCTAAAATGAAGCTAAATGATCTGCTAATAGAACAATAATATTCTAATAATCTTTCTTAATTCCAGAAGTTAATTCTTAATATAAGTTTAATAAGCTTATTTTTGCATAATTGTAATCTAATAGTAAATGCTATATAACTCTGATTACATTTAAGATATTTTCACTTACAAAGCTTGAAAACAATTACATGGTAATGAAAATGTAATTCAACATAAAGACTGCTGTATGGAATTGTGACTCAGTTGCTCAACCTAGGCTCAAATAGAAAGATACCAAGAAAACGTGTAGCCACATAATATTTTGTCTGGGTACTGTCAGTGATCTAGTTAGCAGCCTTCAGAAAGCAATCTTCAATAGTGATTATTTCATAATAAGCGTTTTATGGAAAATAAAAAATTCGGCTTGTATTTTTTTCATTGTAGTTTATAGTTTTCCTGGTCAATGACTTTTGTAAATATTTAGCTAATATGCAAAGCTATGTAATGTAGGTTTGTATAATGTTCTTACTCTGTTTTTGTCATGTAACAGTATTGTAGTGCGTATGCTGTAGCTTAGTAACCACTCATGCTAAAACTAAGCTTAGACACAGCTATTTCCTCAAGCATTTTGATTAGGTTCTATACATCCTGTCAAATCAACAGCTAACAAGAATGTCAGGACCATTAAAAAAATCATTGTCAGTCATGCAGAACCACAACAACTATTACAAATACGATTGTTCTGGAATAATATCACATGATTAATAACATGAAATATTTACTAAAATATTAGTTTATTTAAAACTTTGTGTTTTGCATTAAGTATTCTTTTTTTTATGCATATAGTGGCCATCGATCCTGAGTCGTATTGCATTGGAACATGAGCGTATGTTGCCTACTATTATGGATAAATTGAAGGCAACCAACGATCTTGAACTGCGTTCTGTCACTGGCTTCCTCAGGAACCTGTCCCGGCATTGCAGGGACAAAAGTAGTCTGGGTATGTACAGGTCTCATTCTTATCTAATGAGAAGTCAAAAAATTCTGTTGTGGAAACACTGAAGTTTAATGATTTGCTTTCATAAAGAGCCTTTTTTTTTGCTATTTGTCCTCTATTAGCTCCTAAGGTGGTGTCAAGCTTAGTGGCAATATTGCCAGATGATGGCAATCAGAAGACCCCTTCACCTGAAGTGGTTTTAAATATCTGTGGCGCACTTAACAACCTTGTAAGCTCTGTTGAGGTGGCTGCACGAGACATAGCCTATTTTGAAGGACTGCCCAAGCTGGCCGGCATCAGGAATTCTCATGATAATAGGTAAGAGGCCCTCACTAGCTTGTAACAGAGCATCTACTACTGTGTAATATGGACAACATGCTTGAAAGATGATTATATTTGAGACATTCTAGAATCATTCAATTCATGTTCCTTTTTCTTTATATTTCAGCGAATTGAAACAGAAACAAGCCAAAGCAGCAGCTACGGTCCTTGGCAACATGTTCCAATATAAAAAACTACACAAAGATTACAAAAAGGTAATTTAAGCATGGATATATTAGATTTATTCATTTTTAACCTAAAATGTGACGTGTAATTTATTGTCAAATATTTCAAATAATTAAGGAATTGTCAATAAAGTAACTAAATAAATTCAATAAATCTTGCAACATGTTAGTGAATAAAATAAAAGACAATAATTGTGGACAAGTATTATCTGGATTTAAAAACAGATCAAACATTATAATGCAATAAGAAAACTGAGCTGAGCTACAACTAATTCTCCGAATGAACATGAATCATGCCTTGTTAAAGCTAAGTGCTTGGAAAGGGTTACATTGATTCCTGAATTAAATATACAGCCAGTGACGCTGGCATAATACAAGCACAATATGATCCAACCTAGGTATTCTAGTACAAATCCAGGTTCTTCTTTCTTAATAAGCTGAAGTTTACTTAAAGAGCCTGTAGGGCTTGCAGTCAGAAATGTCTGGTAGTATTACAATAATAGTAGACGACCAAACTATGATTTAACATGTGGAATGAGATCCTCCAAACTGGATATGTTGATACCATTGTAAAATGTTGGAAAGTTTTCAAAGAGCATCATGAAGCACTCATGGAACGCTTTGCAAACAGTGCTGAAGTTTCCAGACATACTGTATATTATACTGTATACAACATATTGAGTAATTTATAGTCCAGGAAATCATATATTTCTCAAGTGTTGGTATAATGAAAAACCACAAAATAATGCAGTAGCCTTTGATTTCTGTAGCAGAGAGCATAAATATAAAAATCGGTACATTTAATGAATAAATATACAAAACATTGAGTTCGGATTTATATTTGCAGTTGTTCTTCTCTGCTGCTTTTACAGAAATATGGTATGAAATATAATGTAACTGTTAACTGGGACATAAACGTTTCCCTGAGACATTAACATGTTTGAGGAAAGACTGTGTGTCATGGTTTACAATACAACATATTTTCGATGTGTTTCCACACCCTGCCCTGTAGTCATTTTCCAGTTTTAAAAAGACTGGTTTGAACACACACACACACACACACACACACACACACACACACACACACACACACACACACACACATGCACACACACACACCAAAAGCAAAAAGGGTGTGTGCAAATGTGGTTGTGCTTTATCAAGTACAGGTGGAGCCATAACCCAGACCTGTCAGGTGATTTCCTCAGGAGCGTGTCCCAACACACCACAGAATGCCTCCATTTCACAAATCTGCCTTTTGCAGTCTCACAAAAATCTCAAAAGAGGGATAACAATGCAGGGACTAAGCAAAAATGAATGAGTAATATTATATTAAAATTTTAGTAACAACTATAAATGACTAATAAATACCATACCGTACCACGGTTTGGTAGTTTATTGGTAATCAGTAATTATCCAGTATTTTTTTATTTGGGGAAAAAATTAGGGTGAATAATTAGCATTCCATATAAGACACTTTTTTTTTTTGCTTTGACCCTGTAGAGATATTGTTGAATACAGCTGTGTTGCACAGTAAAATATAAATGAATGTGCTTTTGTGTTTTTGGGGTGACCATTTGAACACTCTTTTTGACACATCAAATAATCATTGCACTGCATTTACATTTACTTATGAGACTTTCTTTTTTTTTTTTTTTTTTTGTTCTTTACAGAAAGGATTCAAGAAAGAGGATTTTACAGAGCTGAGCTTCTAAATAAAGACTGTGTGGATGTAAATGCATGAATGTAAATGAGGAATGGAATGAAAAAAGAACAGTAACCCATATTTCAGCTGTGACATTTGGCTACTGCAACACAACCTGTCGTAGAATACAGGAAGGCCACATCTGTAAACTGAACTTGATTGATGGAGCATGCACCTTAATTAAATTCCTGTAGACCTCAGTTTTTTTCTTATCTTCAGGGATTTTTGGCCACTGATTTTTTTCGGCCACTTTCAGCAGTGTGCAGGAAGAGTTTGGACTGTTGTGTTACTGTTTTCCCAATAACATGGGCATTGCCCTATCTTATCATATGGTAGTTCATGGGGTTAATTTCTTTTCATATTTTTAGATTGTAAACTACTGTGACAGGGTTTCCCCCCTTAAACATCTGGACTGATATCTGGGGGAACTGGTTGTGGGATTTAAACAAAAAGAATACTAAATATTTCTAGATTGCACCATATACTGTTATAACTGTTGTGCTTTTCAATTGCCCTAATGTTTTGTTAACTGGTCTGTGTTGTTATAGTGAACCTATAAGTAAAATGCTATGTCTCAATACTTGCACTGTTCATAATGGCTATATCCATACACAATTTACATTACTATCTAGTACCAGGATATTTGTAGAATACCTACGGTAGTGTCAAGTGAAGCCACCGCTTGCAATAAAGATACTTACACAGGCTAAACTTAACAGAATCTGACACATACTGTAATAACATGTATTTTCATGGTGTTGTATAACAACCTGTTCTAGTTAAAATCCACATGAATGTAAATTGTTGCACACTGTTTCTATACATACACATTTTTATTTTTGTATCTAAATTTCTTTACTTAACAGATTTATAGCAAGTTTGGACAATTTGACAAACTGGAAAATTCTTAGGTTCTTATATTGTGTCATATACTAAAGTTAATAAGGCCTCATGTTAAATAACTACAAAAAGGTATAGCAATTTTCAGCAAAAGTAACTTGTCTACAAGAAAATTTGCATTTTTGTTATAAAACCGCAATTTTGGGAATATATTGGATATGGTGTGAATATATAGATCAGTGTCTATGAAATAATTGCATTTTGTAATTTAGACACTATAAGTAATATTTTTTTATCCTGGGAGAATATATTAGTTAAATGACAAGGGTTTTTTTCAATTTGCCAAATTCTGTAGATGACTAATATACAATGCCTGTTTTATACAATTCTTTGCAAACGCATTCTTAGTTGTAATATTTTGCCTTAATGAAAATAAAAAAATATATATTATCTGATGGATTTTTCATTGTACTGAACGTTTGTTCTATTGATCCTTAATGATCTGTCTTTTTCTTTCACGTTTCCTACTCTCTTCCGGTCTTCCCCCACCTTCTTATCCATGTTGGGTAGATGTGATGAGCCTCGTGTCATGGATTTATTAACCTACCTGCGCTCTCCTCCAACATGAATATTCTGCCTTCTCTAAAGCTTAGGAGGAGCTAAATGCAAGCACCCTCCTGTCGATGCTGAAATTAAGCCCTTCTTGTGAAACAGAAGAACGCATGAGTTTTAATTTGTGGGGAGTATTGTATTCTGCTGACATGAAGCATTTACTGTAGCTTACAAGGTTATAGTATTTCTCTCTATCCCTTATTATTTATAGTTGCCCTGAGGCTCCTTGGTCAGTGACGTACTCATCAATTTGTTCAGCAGTAAAAGTGATGACAGTCAAAGTGTTGCATTGACGTCAGTCAAGGTTTCATCCTAGTCAGTCTCCAACCCTATCCTAACACACAAATATGCCACATCCAAATCACATGCACAAAAAAGGCAAAGACTTTAAGCCAAAAACTATTTGGATTGGTTTTACTTGTGGTTAATGAGAAATGATGTAGAACATTTCAGATTCCACAGAAAATGAAGAAGCCCATA
Source organism: Tachysurus fulvidraco (assembly GCF_022655615.1). Taxonomy (NCBI): domain Eukaryota; kingdom Metazoa; phylum Chordata; class Actinopteri; order Siluriformes; family Bagridae; genus Tachysurus; species Tachysurus fulvidraco. The sequence goes on from NC_062527.1 coordinate 10,140,272, forward strand.
TGTTTGCTGGACTTTTGCTGTCTTGTACGTTAGCCTGGTGAAGACACAAAGACAGATGGCACAAAGACAGACACCTAGTGGGATAACAGTATCAATATAGTAGCAACATTTTTTTTTTGTATTGCAACATCTTACATACCAGTCACACTGCTTTATCCTACCCCACCTTTGTCTGACACACCTGTTTATGTATGACAAACTTTCCAGCAGTTGAGCTAGATTTCCTCACAGTCGTGTTGTATATCTCGCTTTCGACAGCCTTGTCTACTGTGCAAGAACTTCAGTAAAGCATGATAATTTATGTTTCATGCAAATTTGCACAAAAGTATCTTGATGGTTTATAACAATTGTTAAATATGACACAGTATAATTAATCGTTGCTATATAGTGCCTGTGCTATTGTTCCTATATCGGTTGACCCTTGTAACACTAATATAACATTTTTGCTAACACATTCAATAGTAATATTATGCAGTGACTCTTTGTCTATGAAAACCTTTTTTAAAGAAAACATCATGTTAATAATTTACCTGTTACCTTTTAAGTAACCCTTCTCATTCATCTCATCCATCTCCATCTCATCCATATATATAGGAAAATCCTGAGTATGATACAGGATTGATCAATGTCCGTTATAGAGCTGAGTAACCATTGCATGACTGTGATGTTTCTTTACTGTGGGATGTGGTAGCTCAGTGGTTCAGGTGTTCGACTACTGATTGGAAGGTCATTGGTTCGAGTCCCAGGTCCACCAAGTTGCCACTACAACGCCCCTGAGCAAGGCCCTTAACCCTCAATTGCTCAGGTGTATAAACTGAAATAAATAAAAATGTAAGTCACTCTGGCTAAGAGTGTCTGGTAAATGTAAATGTACTGCACTTCTTCCCTCTCTTTCACTTCTCCTTTTCACCTCATTTACAGAGAGGGGAAATAAGTATTCAGACACTTTTGGTTTTGTCACATATATTTCCAGTCCATTTATCCATTAAAAATTTAAACATATAATATCTTTTGTACTCTATACTTACAACTATGAACAAGGCTCTCCAAGCCTAGGAGGGTCCCACTGATGAACTCATGATACTCCATAAATTCTAAGCTGTCTTTACAGCTGATCCTTCTTTATCTAGCTGCCAATAATCAGTACTTTCACTGTCACTGTCATGTCACTTGAATCACATTCTATCTTGAATGTAAAGTAAAGGCGCAAGTATTACATTTCAGTAATATTGAAATAAAGAACTAGCTAGAACTGTACTTGCAGTTGAGATGTATAAATAAGGCACCAGTTTCAGTACAGGACAATATAGTTTTCAAAACTAGAATTATTAAACTAGATTTTTTTCAACTCCTGTAGTGAAATATTTTGCCAGTGTTTCTGTGTTGGCTGAATGATACACACCTGTCAGCCATATCACAAAGGCAGGTGTGACTATATTGTGCAAGCACCCTGAGGCAGTGGTTCAGCACATGTTTTCTTCCTGCAAACAGGGCAACTGTAACAACAGATGCTGCCCAGTAAAACTATAAAAAATGTTTAAAGAAAATTTTTAAAAAAGACTTGAAGTCAGCATATTAACATCCTCCACAAGGAAAAGAGGGCTGCAATATTATAGAATCCCTAAAGATGATCACGCATACCAGAGCACATGCTGCTGGGGTTGGGGAAACAAGCTCTTGAAATGGGCAGTTAACTATCAGATTAGACATATTGTTGACATGTACAGGTCACTTGGGCAATACAGACAATAAATCTTAATATATCTGACAAATTAAATGTATTTCCCTGGAAGCCACCCTACCATACTGGCATGTGGGTATTTCTATTTCGGCAGAAACTATGTCTCTGACCATTACACAAGCGGTCCCACAGTGTGATCTCATGACCATCACTAAAGCCAGACATATCAGTAAATTGTATCTCCAGCGAAACACAATATATGTGTTTGAAGCCAGTATTAAAATATGTCATGTTGTGGCTAAACCAAATATTAAAGCCAAAGATATTGGTGATAATGTGCCCCGACCATTCCTGTGTCCAGTGAAGCGCTATGCGTACATGAATTCCAGATTATGGGTCACTTACAAATTGAATGGTATTGAAATAACAATTGTTATAACAATTGGTAATATTCATGCTTTCCAGTGCTGCCATCTTCAGGTTGAAATGGGCAACAATTGCATATGAAAATGTTGAAAATGACTGTTCATTATTTGCCTCATCATTTGAGGCAGAAAACGTGTTTACATTTGCAAGAATTGAAGTGATCCAGTAGTCAGTATCCATTTAAAAGATTTTGTTGTTCATGCACTGCACATAACTAAACACAGGTACACACTGGCTTCCAGTGTCTAAAATGTAAAATAGAATTCAAATGAAGACCCCCACACACTTCTACAATTGGTTCTTAAAAGTGAAAATGTAAATCATTGCGGCAGCAGTTGACCTTTTAGGATTTGGTGTCTTGCTATAGTGTGCCATTCAGGCTAGCACAAGTAACCTGTAACGCTTTCACAACAAATAGCCCACACAATGAATATATTTGGAAATGTATTTAATTCAAGTATATACAAATATAAAATTTATACACATTAGCTAATATGAAATGTTAGCAACATGGTACACTTCAATGTTTTGCAGTATTTTCAATGTTTTTTGCAGATTTTGTGTGAAAGACAAGATATAAAAAGGCAAACAAATAAATGTACACAATATTAATTTTTCTTGAACTAATGGCATAATCTACCAGAACTAACAGGTTAACCAGCTAGTAAATGTAATTTAAATTTAAATACATTTTATATAGAGATATTCAAAATGGCACAGATTCAGATTAAAGGATAATGTATTGGATGTTGTGAGCTAGGTTTACATAAACTCAGGCCTTTGCAAATGACTTGTGCTCATCTAATCTAGTCAAATCTAGCTTCCATAAACAAATAAATCTTTTTGAAACAAACAAAAACCAATAAAAGAGGCTAGAGCTTCTGTTCTGCTCTGTACTCATTGGAGTGAAAGAGAAACAAGTCATGGATGCTCCAGATTCAAACATCATCAGTAACCAGACAATAAAAATCTGTTCGAGCCTCGTAGCTCCGTGAGCCGAGGTCAGACACGTCAATCTCAGTGATTCTGGCTTCAGTTCTTGGATCAGAAGCTGGTGGGAGAGCTTGGTCCTTGGACATTGCTTTATAGATAGGGAATCGTAAGCCTATGGATCAGAGTAGTGGATTGATTATGATATATGATCCCAAATCTGAAATAATTCAAAATTCTTTGTAAGCCTACTTATATGTAAGGAAAGTATAAGCTGCTGTTAAATAAAATGTAGCATATCTGGAAGCTATACAGTAGGACACACAAGACACACTGGAAAATTGTGAGCAAGCAACAGACAAAACAGCACTTTCAACATTTTCTTACCCAGATCTCCTGCAGGGTCTGGATCAGGTCTGCAGTCCAGGTAGTCTGGCTGCAATGTAAGCATGGGGTCCCTATCCCCCTGGAGTAGAGTCTGAGGGTCTCCAGACAACTGAGTGTGGAACACCACTTTACGGGGCATGGCCAAGGCTAGTGCTTTCCAAAATCCAGATGATGGCACCTGAGAGTGAGAAATAGTGAAGGTATATATTGAGTATTTGTAGGCATGATAGATCAGGAGCACACTGAACAACTTAATAATTTACATCAGAGGGCCTTTTGCAGATGGTGTCAGCTATTGCTGACTGTAATTACAAGACATATGCTGCTGATCTGATCATGGTAATATTAAAGGCACATGATGGCCATGAACTGTGGTTGACTGGTACATATTCATAACAATAAGATCCAATATTTTAGACATATACAAACATGTACAATAGAAAATGTACAGACACAATTTCTTAGATATTTATGAGAACCACTGTTTTAAGAAAATTATTACATAAGTGAACAGGAATAAACAGCAAAACATTTTAAAATGGCATATAAATTTGTTTGTATAAACACTAAATTGTATATTGTGTGAGGGCTCACCACAGAATGTGCTCCCCAGATGAGAGTTGTGATTTGGGCCTGGTGATCTCGTAGTTGCTGTATGATGTCCACATTCACATGCTTCTGCTGAGACTGAAAGATGATGAAGATGGGCTTGTGAGACAGCTCCAGCAGGTGAAACATGCCCTGTCTAAAAGCAGACCAAAACCCCTTAGAAGTGAATAGATACTGTAATACTGAGACAAAGCAGCAAGATTTCTCTTCCCCATTTAAAATAATACAAACAAGTCAAATTCTCTGATTCTTTGTTGACACTAACTGGAAACTTCTATTAAAAAAATTATTTTATTTTTGTTTACTAGCCATTATGAACTATTTTTTAATTATGAGACATTACGTCCCAAAAGGCATTAATTAGTACCTGAAGTTGGTGGTGCACCACTCCTGCTGTACATAGGCCTGTGACAACACAACAATGAGCCGCCGACAGCGACTAATATTCATAAGCAACTCTGCAGATGGCTCTGAGGACACAACCCACACAAACTAATTTTCAGGAGCTGAGCAGAATAAAAAAGTATAAGAAAATATACTGCATAGTCATTGTACTATTTAAAAAGCCAGAAATTCCTTGAAAAACAAAAACTATAACTACATTCTAAGAAAGTAATATTGACATTATTAAGTACTGCATAACTTCTAGTTATATGCACAATGTAAGTTATATCAAATTCCTGTCATAATTCAAAATCCAAAAATGCAAATGCAACTTATTTTAAATTTAAATAAATCTGCCTGACTGACATTGAAAGCAAGCCGTTCTGTTATTACATGCCTGAGAGACATACCTGCTCCAGGAAGGATGTTTGTGTTGTTAAGGAGTAACTTATGCCCATACTTAGTCTCCAGATGAGGTTTCAGGATAAAATTTACAAACTTCTGGTCATTCTCATCGTTTATGTAAGAAATGTAGGCATCATAAATTTTGCCATCTGAGTTAAAAAAAAATCATCAGGATCATGATCACTGACATACTGACGATTATGCAAGAAACATAGACTTATATATACAGTATATATTTAGAAACATATAATAACTAAGTGCAGTCTTACCATTGATTTCATAATCTCCATATGAGTTTTTATACCAGAGTTTGAAGTTGAGGTGGCATTTAGAATACACTACAGCAGCCAAGACTAACATTATGAACAAAACCAGGGATGCTAGCACTGCCCCTGTGTGATTGGGGAAGACTGAGTGAAAGAAAAAAATGTAATCAATATTACTGCATGTTTGCATAGAGTCCAGTCACCTGGAAATGGAATAAATGCTGATTATACGATGATAAGATGAATAACAAAGATCAATGCTGAAATAAATACAGTTCTTTAATTTGTATGCAGACTTTTGAAACCCATTGTGTGTATCCTTAAGAAACATGAAAGGTCATTATCAGCATCTGTCCTGGTCTATCACAATTCACATAATGTAGAAAAGATCTTACTGGTTCTTTGAAGCCTGAAGGTGGTTGTACTGTTCCATATTTCACATGTATAGAGACCAAAATCTGACTTTTCCGTCAAGTTCACAGTCACGACACTGCTCACCATCAACTGGTCTTCATCTGTGAACCTGTAAAGGTCATAAGGGTTATTTTCACCTTGCACCTGTTCCATTCAGGAGTGCATTCCATAACAGCATATGTTAAACATGTGTGGTGAATGATTAAAAAAGTACTTTCTGTTCATTAATCGTACAAGAATTGTCAGTTTGAGTGCTGGTTCAGAGCCAGAGCCTAATTAAAAACCAGTTCTTTCTTTATCGACACCCAAAGCTCTGAACCAGGAAAAGTGGTTTTAAGTAGCACCAAAACATTGCTGGTCTAGATTTAAGAACTGCTCACGTCAGGGGCTGGGGGTGGGGTTACTGTGACCAGCAAGACAAAAGTGAAGGCCATTTTTATATCATTTTAAATCAGGATTCCCCATATTTGGATGCCAAACATAAAAAACGTAAAGCAACATACGTGACGTAATACTTGGCTCTGTGATGGCTCTCTAGCCCATGCTAAGGCAAACCGGTTCTTAGAAGGCTAGCCAGTGGAACCAACTTTGAACGAGCACAAGCACTAGCTCTGAACCAGCACCCGGATCTTTCTGGTGGAAAGGGGGCAATGGTGCACTCACCACTCTGAGGTGTTCTGAGTGAAGGAACCAGGGCTGAGAAAAGGTTCTCCATCTTTGCTCCAACGCAGATGGGCAGATGGACATTCAGCCTCACTGTTGTTGTAGTGCATCAAAACTGTACAGTTTAATTCAACACTGGAGCCTAGGCCTCCCCACACATCTGTATCAGTGCTGCTGGGCAAAAATCGCAACGTTCTGCTGCAAAGATGTTCTGTATGGGAAGAATAGTACATTCCTTGCATAAGCAATATGAAATATGTGCTGACAGAAATGTACCACTACTGTCAAGTAAAAATCTTTGTATTTAGAGTTCCCACATGGTAAAACAGAAATCATTCATCATATCATTGATGGCTGGCAAGTTTGGATCCCAATGATGCCATACTAGAGACACTAGTAAATTGTGGATGTCCATGAGCTCATGTGTCCAGATGAGAGAAGTTAGTGACTTCCTCTGTTCCCACCACTTTGAAAGACGTGTTGTTGGCTGGCTTCATTTGTCTCAGATGAATTATGTGTTATCCATAATGCTTTTGAGTTGGTAATTCATACTGTAGGTAGGAGAGAGCTGGCTGGAGGAGAGAGTGTAAATTGGCAGACGACCAAACTTGGGGTAGGGGCAGAGGATCTTGTATGCTTGGATTTATATATTACAGAGAACATATCTATCAAGTACTATTAAATAGTTATGTCTAGTCATGAATTGTAAAAATTAGCTTTTTGTGCAAATAATTATTCATTTAATTTATTATTAAATCTTCCACTCTATGGTAGGTGTATATGGTAGAGGAAAACATACAAATTTCCAGGTCCATATACAGAAAATGCAACAATGAGGTCTTTATAAGAGAACAGCAGAACAAAGCGAAACATTATTCTCCTTAACAGCTGAGGATGATAATCATCGCCTCTCTCCAGACCTTTTAATTTCAGTACTGTGCCCCTATTCAGACACTGTGAACTAAACTATACTATCATTACTAATAGTATAACTAATTAGTAATAGCACTAATCAGTAAAGCAGCAACAGTAAAGTAAGAATCAATACAGTATATTTTTGTTGGGCTTTGTATACATTCAGCTACACACTTTATCACAGCCTGAAAATAAGTAACACTTTAAAAATAAACAAATAAAGGTATAAATCTCTAGTGTTAGCTTCATGCTGGGACTTTTTGGTGCCTTTTTGCAGAATAGGCCAAATTTCTTTTTATATGACTGACTGTATGGCTAGATATCTTTCCCTTGCATATAAATCTGTCTGGCTAATTTTCAATAGATCATAACAACCTGACCACCAAATTATTAAAATTTTCAATGAAAATGAATTATGTTAGATATGTATTAACATTCTTTTTGAATGAATTACCAATATTCTGGATCTTGATGTGGTGTCATTACTTTAAGTCACTGAGAGTAACACCACTGGCACATTTCCAATATGATGTATTGTATTTTCTTAAATTCCCTCCAATATTATTTCTCAGCAAGATTGATAGCTGTAGGTCTAATCTAATTTTATCCACAAGAAAAAAAAGTTAATTAATAACTTAAAGAAAAACAGTGTATTTTTGTGTTTTTCCTTATTTTTACACACTAGTTTTGGTTATACTGGATGAAACTTTAGAGTACATTAATCTCAATCTTTTACCTAGTGCTGGGTAATTCACTACTGCACAATAAAGTTTTTATTTTTATAACTGTAATTTGGTGGAATTTACAATAATAACAGCAGATAAATTCATTCTGATAGTCCCATCCCAAATCACATGCAACTTGGCATAACATTGTATGACAGATTTGTAAGACAGAGCCCACTCTTCGTGAAAGCATATTAAATCTCTACTCTCTTGAAGTATGATTATTTCCCTTAATGCAAAATTAATCCTGTGATTAAAGTAGTATAATCTAGACTGAATACAGGTATATTGGGATTAGCTTTCTTGCCATTTATAAATCAATGCAGCAACCACATGATACTTAATACATGATATTTAAGAAAAGCTGTTTACATGTTAATTAAAATGTTTAGATCTTAACTTAAAAGAAATGACTAGAAAAACAAAATGCTTGGATGACTAGATGTGTTGGAGAACTAGGACTCTTATATATGGGATATTATAACAAGCACATTAAGTGCATTGAGGGCACATTTGTCTTTGTTTTTTTAAATAACAATATTTTCAGTATTTACCCCTTTACGTTTGATCCCTTACATTTTGTTGAAGCAGATTTAAAAAACTAACTAAATTACATACAACTTCTGACATTTTTCTGTGTCCCCCTTGGTGTCCCAAAGATTGAGAGCCTGTGCTGTATCATATGAGTACAAAGTACAGTACAGATCAGTGGAACAAGAATACGGAAGTGTGTTTGCACAGCAAACATGAACTGAGCAGGCTTTAACTTTCTAATAGATTTCCTTTCCCTGTTTCTGACCAGGGATCAGGTCACAATCCAAACAGTGTTGAGTTTTAAAGCTGGCTAAATGGATGTCATGACAGGTGTATGTGCTCATCTTCTATTTTGATGACAATACAAGAAGACAGTAGTCAGCTATTAAAGATATGCCATTTACATGTTATAGGTAGCTGGTAGTCTCTTCCACATTTATAGATTTAAATATGAAATAAGCATTGAAAAGATGAGAAGCATGCACACAGAACTAAGCCTGTGTTCATTTGAATGTATTCAAAAAAGGGCTGAGAGCAGGGTGGATGGGAATAAAGAGGATAAACAGGAAAAATTCAATTGATCAGTAAATGCATAAGCATTTTTCAAATTTTAAATAACACAGAAACATCAATAGTAAACTGACTAAAAGTTTTTCAAACCAGCCTGTTGACTTTTTAAGCTACCTCACCACTTGGGTGTATAATTGATTTGCTAACAACAATGACAACAGGTTTGACCAAACAAGCAAGTTATTCATGTACACATGAGTAGGAAGCATGTCAGTAAACTGTAGCTAATAAATAAGCAGTATTACAGTCTAATGTCATTAAAATAGATAGATAGATAGATAGATAGATAGATAGATAGATAGATAGATAGATAGATAGATAGATAGATAGATAGATAGATAATATTAATAAGGTCATGATATCATTTAAACATATTGTGTGTGATTTTACATGTCCACCACTCATTAATTATTTACAGCAGAGTTGACTAACATTCACCAGATACCAAGGTGCAAAGTTCATGTTGACACTTTTTTCTATTTAAACAAACACATTAACTGACAAAATAACAAGAAAGTAATGCACTTCTTCATCTCCCTCACGTACTAGGTTTATTTTTGCACTTCAGGGAAATCTGACTTCGGGAGGGGGGGGGGGGGTCCAAAACATTCATATAAAATAGTACATAAGAAAATCCTCAGTCTCACCTGCGATCACGACTGCAAACTGGATCCGTATTAAACACGTGAAAAGACTCATGTGTCCCATCGCGCTTCATAAGTCCTTCATTAAACGTCCAAAGTGAACTTTTCCGTCGTACTTGAGTCAAATCCGTAAAACAGTGTATGCATATAGATGTGAAACAAGCCTAAAGTTGATTAAAAGCATAGCTGAGATGCGCACAGTTTGCGCAGTGAAAGCGCAAAACGAAAAGTGGAACCGCGTGTCACGTGACACTCCACAGTACGTGTGGTGAACTAGAAATACTCTTAATATAAAGATTTCTACTATAGTACAGTATAGTATAGTATAGTATAGTATAGTACAGTATAATATAGTATAGTATAGTATAGTATATATCAGTACATACTATATTTATACATACATACATACATACATACATAAAAAATAAAAATATTTGATTTTGAAAGTGTGGGGCACGGTGGCTTAGTGGCTTATTGGTTAGCACGTTCGCCTCACACCTCCAGGGTTGTGTTTGTGGAGTTTGCATGTTCTCCCCATGTCTCAGGGGTTTCCTGCCCTGGTCCAAAGACATGCATGCCTGGAAAATTGTGCCCTGTGATGGGTTGGCACTCCGTCCAGGGTGTATCCTGCCTCGATGTCCGATGATGCCTCAGATAGGCACAGGCTCCCCGTGACCCGAGAAGTTCGGATAAGTGGTAGAGAGTGAGTGAGAGTGAGTGATTTTGAAAGTCCTTTTTATATATTTCGAGAATAAGGTTGAAATATTGTGGAATAACTTAACAATAGTAAAGTGATTAATAATTATGAAGAGGACAGTTCAAAAAATAATAATTACAACAATACATATACAAATACAAACACATCTGCAGATCATAATTGCATTAAACTAACTGCTATCTTGAATCGTGTGCCTATCACTTTATATTTCCTTGTCATTGAACAAATAGACTTTTACTTTCACCACTGACTTTGCCATAGAGTTTAACTCCAAAATAATACACAAGTGTTTAGCACAGTGTAGCAGCATTACTGTTATAAAAGCTTTAATTGCTTTACATTTCCTTGTAATTTACCAATTTCTCTTACTTTTAGCTTGACAGCTGGTTTTGCCAAAGTGTTAACCAATGAAGTAGCGCCTTGAACTTGTAAAGGTAGACAAGACAGGTGCACCATAATTAACGTAAAAAAGAGAGGTGAGACAAGACAAAAGATGACATAGAAAAACATGACAACATTTTTGTAAAGCTCAAATACCTATATTTTAGATATCCTTTTTCTTTTCTTTTTTTGACCAACATTTCATTTTTCTGCTGGATTTGCTATAATGTTTAGAACTGATGTAGTGTCTGAAACTTGTTAAAGTGGTTTCTTTGCATCATGAAAGTACCCTGCAAAGGAAGATAGCAAAAGAGGTAAGAAAAAATTTTTTTGCATAATGGAGTGGAATGGCTTTTGTAAAATGAATAATAAAAAAATATATAAATGTTTAAATCCATTTTCGCTATATTGTTATTTAACAGTCTAACCTTTTGCAGCTGGTTTTGGGTTAGTGTTTGTAGCTATTGTCATGTACTGAACTTGCACATGAACTTTTTAGCCGATTCAGGGTTTCCATAATGGAAACAGCAATAGACATACAAATATCATAGTAGAGCTGCAAAATGTTTGTAAAAGATTCAGGTTATCAGACTTTATAATTATTTTGGCTGTTGCTTATAAGTTTGCCTTTGTGTCTAGACTTTAGTTTTTTGTTTGCTTTTCTGTTTTCTATGTAGATTTTACCTCAGATGGAGAGTCCTGATTGGTGACCTGAACTTGTACAGGATCTCAACAGGATTGAGGGAGTATGGGAGAATGAATAGAATTTCTTAACATTTGACAGTGTGACTAACATTAGTTTTGCATTAGTGTTTATACAGTAGCTGAGGCAGAGTCCTGAACTTGTACACAAGCATTTATGCCTCAAGACAAGCACATAGTGATTAAGGCATCAAGAAAGCTTTGACAAGACAAAACTGTTTAGCATATTAGTAGAATAATTACATAATTAGTAGAATTTAATTACATTTAAAAATAACATTTCCTTGCCATTGAACAAATTGACTCTTTATTCCGAGGTGCTGAACTTATATAATATAAAGCCCTCAACTTGTACAAGAATTTGCTCAATTCAGCTACCCCATAAAACAGATAGCAAAAGATGTAAGTTCAAAGACTTTTTTTTATAGCCTTTACTATAATGTTTACCTCAGTGGTAGCCTTCTGATTGCCAAAGGAGCCTGTAGGCCACAGCAGGACAAAACAAGGACTTCTCCTCAGGATGGGTATAGAGTGATTAATGTGGCAAGAGAAGTAAGACGAAATACAAAGGTATAGCATAGCAAGCAATGTGACTTTTAATAAAATAAAATAAATAAAATAATAGGTGGTGTTTTGAAATTGTACAGTACCCTGTGTTCCTCACATTAGTTCCCCCATAAAGAAGACAGCAAAACATGTATGAGCAGACACACTTTTATCATGGTAAAGCATCATGACTTAAAGTTAAAGTTTCACATCCCTAGAATTGAGACTTTATATATATACATATATATATTAATCTTGAAAAATACAAAAAAGTATATGTAAATATTGTAAATACAGTACAAAAAATCCAGTGGACAAAAAATTAAAGCGACTGTCATAAACAGTAAAGAATGACAATAGAGTAGTGAATTAATAATGCATCAAATAGAAACAAGTAATTAAACAGCTGCGCATAGATTCATCTTCAATCCATCTTCTGGAAATGGGATCATGAATGGACAGGGTTCATAATAAGATTAGACATTGTAGTCCAGTTTATTCTGCTGCTGATTGTTCTTTTTCTGTCTTCTGAACATTTATTGAACAAGTTTGTCGTTCATTTGTTCTTGCTCGGCTGTAGGATAAACGGAAATTAGGATGTACATGATTCTTGCATGCAGTACAGTCAGGCCTGATCTATAAATGCATTCTAGAGGTACAATACAATTTTTTATTACATGTGCATAAATGCAATTTATTTATAAAATCTTAAAAAACAAAACAATACATAAAAATATTGTATTACATTTTTGTAATACCAATTATATTCTCAAGCTAATAGATGCTTCACTTAAGTGTGTATTCAAATCATTTTAATTCAAACAGACTTCCAATAATATTTTCTTTCTAGTGTAATCTAGTGATTTAGTGAGTTTTATGCTACTCTAAATGATACAGTTGTCTAAAATTTTATGCAGTGAAGTATTCCTAATGACAATTAGGAATAACAATAAAAGGAAGTGTGTCTAAAGCTTTGCACATGGCAAATTATTCATACATTATTCTGACTGTACAGGAGAAAGAAATACATTACATTATTATTTATTATTCTTTAAGTTAATCAAATATAAATGTGCATTAATATTTGCAGATATGATTTTAATAAATTTGATACTCAGGTTACATTTACCTCTTATGATCTCAAAAATCTGAAATAAGGTGATCAATATTTGACCTAAGCGTGTTTGCATACAACTGTAATTGGTAACTCATATCAATAATAACTTAAACCTATTGACAAAATATTAACCACAAGAAAATGTATTTTTGAAATAGAAAAAAATAGAAAATTTTGACAAGGAAATTAGATAATAAATATAACTAGTTGGATAAAGCAGATAAATCATTGTAGTGCTACATAATGAGACAATTAAATTGTCATTTTGGTCACTTACGCTAGTTCTTCTTTTAGTCTTTCGAGTTTGTCTTGCAGCCTTGTATTTTTCACCTCTAAGGGAGAACTTGGGACAAACCACCCTGCGATGGACTTACACAGCACCACAACATGCTGCCTCGACAATTGTCCAGTACATTTTGGTTAGGAGAAGAAATAAACTAAATAAGTATTCAAAGTATAAAAAAATAAAAATGACCAAAATATAAATGCACGTGTTAATCACAATATCAATATCTTCATGAATATTTCTTATTTAAGCCAAAGTTATCATTTTGTGAGCTGTAATACCTCAAAAATGACAACGAAGGCAAAGCGGACTGCCTGAATGACCCAAAACCGATTGGTTAAAGTGTAATCATCATTACTCCTATAGTCTCTATAGCTAAAAGAAAAAACAACAGCAACAAACATGTCACATCCAACTTAATCTGCATGCTTATGACACCATCAGGTAAATATATACAGCAAATATATCTCAACAGAAATAAAGAACTGCCAGTAAATGTTTCATTAATAAGATTTTTAACAATATTAACAATACCTGCAGTGTGTCACATTCATGCCATTGTGAATGAGTTGATTGGGGAAAAAGTCTTTTCTTATGTTTTCATCATTTGTATCAGCCATAGACAGAGTGTTATTAATATAACCTGACATACATCTGTGTAAGAGAAACAGAGAATGACAGTATGATAAGTACTTTTTAGTGCTTGCTTAGTAATTACAGCATTCTGTGTAGTATAGTGTCAGATATATTTTCCACATACTCAACACCGCTAGCATTGAAATTAGCGCAGGGTCCATAGCGGTAACGATACACCAACCGAGGGATAAAATCAGAGGATATGCCAATGACTAGCCCATTAGCAATGACAGCTAGCACACCAATTGTTTCCAGAACATCTGTCCAAACACCTACAAAGTTCAAAAGTTGAATTATTATATATATTGAATGATTATTTATATATATATATATATATATATATATATATATATATATATATATATATATATATATATATATATATATATCTTCTGTTCTCACCGATATCTTTAGTCTTCCTGGGAACCAGTCTTCTCTCCAGACTGACCATTTTAATAGCGTCCATTCTGATCTCAATGATGTTGTTAAGCAGAGCGAGCAGAGGAGCCAGAGGAAATGCAGCCACAAAGATGGTGGTGAAACTGAACTGGAGTACTAAACATAGGGGTAAATTTACAAAGCACAAAAAGAAGTTTTGAGAAACAAATACTGAAAACCAGAAAGATGTGAACCCATGCTGCTCCTTTAAAAACATGTCAGTACCCATTTCTAGGAATTCATTGAAGAGGCTGAATGAGTCCACGTTATTTAGGTCAAAGTTCCAGAGCAAGTCCTTAAGTTGACAGTTTTCACACAGCCTAGAATCTCCTGTACCATCTAAACAGCCCTCTGAACACTGTCTAACCCTTATCTTCCGACTCCGTCGCCTTTTCAGCCACCGCTTGAACCAGCTGTGGAGAGAGTAAATACTTTTTACATGACATTACTCTTAAATGTCTCTTAACAGCTTTTAGACATACAGGTATGCTGATAATTCATATTTCAATATAGCATTACAGTATTTTCAGCATACACTACACTACTCTCTTGGATAACACATTTTTACAAAATTTTAAAACTTCATTTAGAGCTTCATTTAGTCATTTAGTCTCTTTACTGAGCAGCTACTGTATGCTTTGGAGCAATTTGTCAGGTGGAAAGTCACTCCAAATGCTTATAGATAATATTTCTTTACTTATTTGTTTATTTATATTAAATCATACCCGTCTTAAACTGTTATATAGTAACTGATAGGTACTGTGTATAAATTTCATTTTAGTTATTTAGCTTAACAAAACAAATAAATATGGATCTACATATTTTAGAATATAGACAATTCAGTGCTCTTTTCCCTTACCAGAAGCACACATTAGACAGTTTAAGAATCCTGACTTACGGGCCTGAAAACTCAAACATGTTGCTGATGAACTGTTTGAGCAACATGATGATGGCCATCTGAATGAACAGGTCTGTCAGACATCCACTAGGGTGACACTAAACAAAAGAAACGGTCATACTTGGTGATTTCCACTATGGGGAGGCAGACTCAATATTAGTTTATTCAGCTTTCTTTTAAATACATGTATAAGAGTTTTTAATGTAAATATTCATGACCTGAAAGAGATACCATTTTGAGTTCTAATCTCAAAAAATAAGAATTTATTTAAATCACCTCCTCTAATCTCCAGATTCCTGCTATCCTCACATATCCACCTGGATGTCCGTTTATCCTACAATAAATAAACAAAATATTTATTTGCTTAATACCTTGATACCCACATTGATAGTCCGCAAATTATTGGAAAGAAGTTTCCAAATAGTTAGTGAACTCTATTGTGGTTCCTTACCTGCCAAGAAAGAATGCTGTGTATATGAGTGAGGAGAAAAGAGTGAAGAACTGGAAGGTAAACATCTTCACTGTAAAGCTTCGTTCAACAGCAGCATGTGAACGCACATTTTCTAAAAATATAAGAAATAAATGAACTAATTTGCCAACTTTTAGTTAATATTGTACCAGAGATTATACTTCACCTACCTAATTCACATAACTTAATGGCCACTTTGCGATTGACCTACACAAGATGAAAAGAGTGAGACTTTGCTGGACTGTGGATGATCAAATTCTTCCTCAAATCAATGCCATTTAGGAAAACATCAAGTTTTATTGTCATTCTAAAACAGAATTTAAAAAGTGTATTTTTTACCCTGGTCATGATGGTTATTGTGAGGAAGTGCAGCACTGCTCCCAGCATGAAAGCCACAGTATTGCTATTGTCACTAAGAAAAGGCCATTTGGTGTGCTTAGCAAACTCTACACTGGCTATTACCCTGAACACCACAATGGCCTGTGCCAATCCAATGATCAGAAGCAACTGTGAACATGCACACACAAATACAAAAACTTTAAGCTCTGAAATGTACACTTTGACTTTGTATGTAATGTTACAGTCACTTCAGAAAAGACCTTTTAGATATAATTCCTTTACAACTTTCTGTATTACAGCTAGAATTTCAAGTTCATAGGATGTCCTCACCATGAGCGTCATTAGCACCATTATTAGTGTACTGCGCAGGTATGAGTGACTGTACTTTTTAGACTTGCAATTACGGTTATTCACTATCTCCAGGATCAGCTCCTCCTGCGTAGAAATAAATATGCATAAAAAGACTCGAGTAATACCTATTCAATACAGCATAAACTTCTCCTACTGCTGCATCTATTGTATAATGGATGAAAAAGGATACCAGTTATATTGCATTCCTACCTCTTCTTCACACCAATCAAAAACTTTCCACTCACAGACGTATGAGGCAGTGTGGAGTTTCCAGAACTCTAGAAACACAGTAGCTGAAGAAAATGGCAGGATTATCTCAGTGACCAAACAAAAATGCTATAGAAGATTTGAAGACTATGCACAGAAATGAGATCTTACCCCAAACAGCCATGAACATAGCAAATGCAACTGTTCCTTCATTGTCAAACAATGTGCTCACCTGCGCCAAATGAAAAGACAAAAAATGGTATCTAAGCCCTTCATTGAGTCTCTTGGTGATTACAAGATTGAATTGTGCATTCAAAGACAAATACAAAGCTTTGGTAAATAACTGAATGACCTACAAACAAAGGTAATACAGTAACCTTGCATTGGTATTTGTTGTGCATATAATATGTGTTTAATGCATTCAAGTGGGAATACCTTTGCGTACATGCATGTATCTGAGAGCCGCCAGACCTTACATCTCTTATCACACAGTGGGCACATTATAATCTTTGATTCACACACCTCCTGTCTATAGCACAAGCAAACATACAAACAAACACAAACATCATGAAATAACATAACAAATTAGAATCCTAAAGAAAGATTCTACAAATAATATGATGTAGATCAATGTTGCGATGTCTGAGTAAGAGCTCAGTGTTAGAACTGTTAGATAAGGATTCACTTCAGAATCAAAGTTTGGTCTCAAACAGGTTTGTAACTGCATATTTTTATATCGTTGTAAAAACCAGTTGGATTTGCTTATACATAACATTTTTGAGTCACAGAGTATGTCTATGTAAAGGCAAATAATCTTTTCCCCAGATCATTGATAGGCCAATGAAAGATCAGGGGATGATCTTTATAGAATGATGATCTAATAGAAAGTTAGCAAAGAAAGTGCCTGTCTCAAAAAGTGTAGAGAATTCATTGAATGAGGTCATTGAATATTTTTTATCCCTCCTAAACTAAGATATGCAAAATTGAACCAAGCCACCTGGTCCAAGACAAATAAAGTTGGTTAATTTAAACAAAAGCCATATGCAAAATACAAATGACTTTGTGCCTCTTTGTCTTTGTATCTCATGACATGTGCTACAAAATATGTGACTAAGGTGTTACAGTTTGGTGTGTAGTCCTTGTCATGATTAAAATTGCCATCACCTTTACCCCGGGAAGTTATTTAGGCCATACGTAGTAGAGAAATGTGCATAGAATCTCAGTTTTAAAAAAAAGGTAACCAAATAGTTTCATATAGTTTTTCATTTCTCTTAACGTTGTTTCGTTTGGTTGTTCATTTCTTTCCAGTGTTGTTAGATTATCTATTTCATTATAATTGAATGCTTGGGGTTTAGTCTAACTTTGTTAGCACTTCAGAGTGCTTTTGACTTGTGGCTTTTGTTACTGCTTTATTGTGTTACTAGAATAAAGACTTTAAGTTCAAATAAAATAAAAAAATCACTCACATGTGCATGTAAAATATGGAGCCAGGTTAAAAATAAATAAATTCCTGCAGATGATTTAATGTATATATCTGATATCTCTGTACAGTGCTGCAGTTTTTTCCAGCATCTATGAGGAAAATAAAATACATAAACCTTGCCATTTCCAACAAGGTTTTGACAATGTAGGCATTTATGTTGGGCAAGGAGTAGGTGTGTGAATATTTCAGGATGTGGTTTCCTAATACTCGCTCTATAAATGTCTGTTTCGAAGGCTTTCTTAACACAATTTCATTACTGAATATATAGCTGTACTATAGAGCTGTGGTTATTACACAATGTGTAGCAAAAGCTGTTTTTAGACCAAAAGCAGCAACGGAATACATACCTACATAGAAGCTGTATATAATACCAAATATAATTTATGCTGTACTTCCTATGTGTATTTGCATGTTGTGAATATACAGCTGTGAGTGACTGAAGTGTATATCTTATGTGCAGGCTCTTGTGACTGTTCTCTGACCAACTTAGAACAAAATAGTAGATGAAGATAGTTTCACAGTGCCTTTGGCTATGAGTACATGTTACAAAATGGCTTGCAAAAAAGCAGTGGAATGTTTCAAGGACAAAAACTGTACATAATCTCAATCATTATAGCTGTCCTGCATCACGTCTGGATTAGTTTTAATGGTATGTTCGTTTAATATGCCACAGATCCTATTATATTTTGTGACATTCATCTGAAAATGCCTGCAAAGTTTGAGTTTAGCAAGCACTCAAAATGCAGTTCTATTAATCAAATACAAGTACATACAAGTCATCCCAATAGATATAAATTATATAACTGAGAATATTAACATAAAATAAAATAACTTACATTAGAGGGTTGGGGTTGAAGAAAAATAGGCCATAAAGGAAGACTATGACCCCCAGCAGTGCAGCAGGGATGAGCAGAAATGTGTACCAGCCCAGCCAAAGGAAATACAGAGCCACTTTTTCTCCAAAGTAGTGTCTAAGTGTGCACAAATACAGTGGTGTGAAAAAGTGTTGGCCCCCTTCCTGATTTTTAATTTTTTTGAATGTTTGTCACACTTTAATGTTTCAGATCATCAAAAAATTTAAATATTAGTTAAAGATAACACAAGTAAACATAACATGCGGTTTTTAAATGAAGATTATTATTAATAAGGGAAAACAAAATAAAATTTATAAAAAACAGCGAACTTGGGTTCTGCAGCAGGACAATGATCCAAAACACACCAGCAAGTCCACCTCTGAAGCTGAAGAAAAACAAAATGAAGACTTTGGAGTGGCCTAGTCAAAGTCCTGACCTGAATCCTATTGAGATACTGTGGCATGACCTTAAAAAGGTGGTTCATGCTCGAAAATCCTCCAATGTGGCTGAAGTACAACAATTCTGCAAAGATGAGTGGACCAAAATTCCTCCACAGCGCAGAAACAGACTCTGCAAACGCATGTTATTAGGTTTAGGGGGCAAACACTTTTTCACACAGGGTCCTGTAGGTTTGGATTTTGTTTTCCCTTAATAATAAAATCCTTCATTTAAAAACTGCATGTTGTGTTCATTTGTGTTATCTTTGACTAATATTTAAATTTGTTTTATGACCTGAAACATTAAAGTGTGAAAAAAAAAAAACCAGGAAGGGGCAAACACTTTTTCTTACCACTGTACACAGGGAATTATCAGCCCTCATGTCAGATTCCAATACATATTAAAGTTATTGATTTGTGTTGATTAGGTCAATGCACAGTACCTTACATCAGCTATTGGCTGCCCATTAAAACAGGCAGTCCATCTAGCCCAGTTCTTTCTCAGTTCTTTCTGTTCCTCTTTCTTAAATAGAAAAATAAAGAGGGAGCATGCATATTAACTGTGTTTAATAGTTGATATTATTGTGATGCCTATACCTTTTCCTTTCATTGGCCTCTATGTACATGCCTAAAAATAACACATGATCAGCCACTAACTGGGTAATTTGTTCTGGAAATCCTTTAATAAATTTTAACAAGAACCTCCTCTCCAAGGCATGACACCAACAATATAAGGAACAAATTCGTATAATGTGAAGAATGCAACAAGGGAAATCCTAAACTTACTTACTCAAAACTAAAACTTTCTTTATATTATAGTATACTTTGTTGGGACATAAGAACTAACAAAACATGTTTGAATAGCGAGAATAGAAAAACAAACTAATTCATACCTCATGGAGACAAAACTGTGCCCGAAATACATCCTGTTTAATGAGATCTGACAAATACTCTGGAACACCTGAGAGCCATGAAAACAAATACAGTATACTGTATATACTGTACATAGTTCACCCTCCCTCAACTCTATGTTTTATTACCTAGGGCCTAAATAACCATTGTGGGGTCTTCATCAACTTCTATAACAGCAAATAACCTCAGGTGAAACAACAAAAAAATGTGCACTGAAATTTGAGAGCCTTTGTTTCTGCACAGCTCTCTTAAGATCCATCCACAACATCTCAGTGGGGTTGAGGTCTGAACGTTGACTTGGCCATTTCAACACTTTGACCAGCTTAAGCTCCTAGAATGAAAGCCTCACATTTGTCTCAAGAACATTCTTGTATAAAGTGTTCATTATTGTCTCAATAGCTGCAGGGTTCAGAATCTGTTGCTGTAGAAGTAGGACCGGTGTACTCAGTTTTTTCCCACCTGCTCTTGAAAGTCGGTTTACATTTTTTGGAAACAGTGATTACTAATTGAAATCTGGTGTGTTTTTGTTTTCATCTGAGGTTATTCGGTTGTTTATAGACAATGCAATAAATATCTTTAATTGTATAATGTCCAAATTTTGACGGATTGTATTAAGCAATGCGAATTACTAAACTACTGAAAGGAAAGGCAATTCAGATGTTAATGGTGCAATTACTTACCATTACTTTCTATACAGGTGTGGTGCAGGATGTATTCAACTATTCGTATCCTGCAAGAGACATTAGACTCTTAATGAATGGGCCTCATAATGTAGCAGGCCATGATCCTAAGGCTGCATGTTTGTGCCTGTGTTATTACCTTGTTGACTGTGGTATACTCCCCTGCTGCACAGAGCTCCAGTTACATGCATCTGATACTTTAAGCAGATATCGGTATGTCTCAAAGATATCTTTTGGGGCTGTGATTCCATAAAAAACTTTGTCATCATCTGTAATTTTCTGCCACACAAACATACTTAGTTTATAATATAATTCAACTTTTGTGTAAGTTAACATAAAACCATAAAAACACCTTAAATACCGTTATCTGCAAGTTCTTGTCCTTCAAAGCATTGATGAAATTCAATTTCTTCATGAAGCTTTCTTTTTTGGTATCTTTATCCATTTCCTGGGCCACCAGAACATAGTCGAAGGACTTTGGGGAGTGCTACCAAGATTTGAGGTATGTTAAATCCATGTCTTATACAGAGAGTTAAAAACAAGCTATGAATATAAATATTATTAGTTTTTGTAATACTTTTAAAACAGCATGGAATGCAAAACCACCAGGCATTTGAAACTTGCTACAATAAATCAATTCAATTCAATTCAATTCAAGTTAATGTGTATAGCGCTTTTTACAATAGACATTGTCTCAAAGCAGCTTTACAGAACATAAACACAGAGCAGAAGGTAAACATAATTAATGATAAAGGAATTAACGAATAATAAAAGAAAAGAATTAACAGAATAAAAATTCTATATTATTATTAGATGTATATAGTTCACAGTGTGTATGTATTTATTCCCCTATGAGCAAGTCTGAGATGACTCAGGCAGCAGTGGCAAGGAAAAACTCCCTTAAATTGGTAAAGGAAGAAACCTTGAGAGGAACCGGACTCAAGGGGGAACCCATCCTCATATGGGTGACACTGGGGGTGTGATTGTAATATACAGTCAGTTAAATGTTGTATTGGTGTGAGGTTCAAGGACTTCTGATCTCCTGAGTACCACAGAGTCTAACTGGAGATGTCTCAGGATTCTTAGAGTCGGCCTCGGCTCAGTGGACGTCCAAAGGCTTCGTCCCACAGAGGACGTTGGGAGCTGGTACAGTGTCTGGATGCCTCGGGATGTAAATCAGGCATTTATTTACTTACTACAATAAATTATCAAATGAACAATATGGCATATTTAGGGTTATATATTCAGCATTTGGCAGACACACTTATCCAGCGCGACTTACTGTACATTATCTCATTTTTTTTTTATACAACTGAGCAATTGAGTGTTAAGGGCCTTACTCAGGATCCCAACAGCCGCAGCTTGGTGGACCTGGGATCAAACTCACAACTTTCCCATTGGTAGCCCAACACCTTAACCACTAGGCTATCACAAGTCTTGTAGTATGATATGTAGTGTGATGCTTCTTACCATAAGAAGCATAGAAAGGCTCCCAGCGCCATTTTCTTTTTTCACCACCCCGATAGCTTCCAATAGTTCAATGCTTCCCTGCAACAGCATAAATGCATACAGAATTGCAGTATCATATTTCCAAACATACACTTTGTCAATAGAGTACATGTCAGAAAAAAATAAAAACTGACTACAGTCTGAAGTGGATTTAAAAGTGCATTTTTAAAAGTTCATTTGTGGTAATGACATGGTATTAATTAAATGAAAATGTATTTCTTAAAAATGAATGGAATGCATAGTGTTTGTTTGATGTCATGGGAGAGGCTTGAATGAATGCCAAGTTCATTCAATGAATTCTGAAGCACTCCTAAACACTGATAATTCTAATAACCCTTTAGAGAACTTTTTTGTTGTGCAGCAGTGTTTTAGAACTGACCGCATTAGAATAATATCCAAAACTTCACTGATTCATCACTTTGCTCTCAGTTCCTCAGAATCACCAAGAATGACATGTGATGAGGGAGGTTTCTAAACTGACAATATTTTAGACAACAGAGTTTACATACTTTGCTAAGATATGACATCTGATTAGAAAAAGCTCATTCTGGACTATAAGAAACCTTACACTGTTTTCCCCTAGACTGGACCTAACAACCAAACAACAGTGTGTGTATTACTAGTAATAGTAATGGTGACAGTAGTAGTTAAAAAGTATCCCTAGTTTGAATAAAACAATGAATATTCTTTGTTGGTATATGGCCAGCAGTCATTCACACAAGTGTATAAGGAAGTACATTTTTAAAGCAAGTACATATAGCAATTGTGAAAGTCACCATGTGTCTGTCCAATGGTAATGTAAAAGGTAATATTAATCCTAAACGTCGACTAATTCATTTTGTGTGTCTTAAAAACCAACGACAGATTCTTAAAAAACAAAAAATTGCATATAATTAGTATGGTTGATGGCTGGCAAATATTGTTATTGTTAATAATCAAATTAAGCAGCTACAGCAATAGGTTAGGCTATTGTGGCACAGTCTATTGTGTAAACATAGCTTTCAGAAACTAAGATTATATAAGATAAAACAAGATAAGATAAAATAAGATAAGATAAATTTTATTGATCCCACAGTGGGAAATTCACCCCCATTGGAAACTAGACTGCAAATTATCTGCCAATGTGGTGTGTATTTTCCCTTAGTTATGTTCAATATAGTATAATAAGACCAAAGCGATGTGAAGTGTGTAGTTTCCCCCTCACCTGCCTCCTGTGACTAATTTTTCGAGCCATCACTGAGGTTGAGTCCAGATCCAGTGGGAAAAAATTAAGCTACATGGAGTCGCGCTATTCGGTATTCGGCATGAGCTTTAAGTCTTATTCAACACTTATCATAAATACTGCTTACTTCCGCAATTCTTACTGAGTTTATGAGTGTGTGAGAGAGTTAGTGTGTGAGAGAGTGAGTGTATGTGAGTGTGTGAGAGAGTGAGTGTGTGAGCGAGTGAGTGAGAGAGTGGGGGAGAGAGTGAGTTAGTGAGTGAGTGTGTGTGTGTGTGTGTGTGTGTGTGTGTGTGTGTGTGTGTGTGTGTGTGTGAGACAGAGAGAGAGAGAGAGAGAGAGAGAGAGAGAGAGAGAGAGAGAGAGAGAGAGAGAGAGAGGGAGTGGGGGAGAGAGTGAGTGTGTGAGAGCGTGAGTGAGTGTGTGAGACAGTGAGTGAGTGAAGGAGTGTGTGAGTGTGTGAGCATAACAAATATCTTTCTATGATTGGAATGTCACCTGTCAGCTTTCTGGGATGTGTCATATGTCAGGTAGCAGGTAAATGTTAGTAGGTTTGTTTACTAAACAAATAGCGTCTTATTAAATGACTAATAAACAAATGCGCCATTCGGAAACTCAGTCGGTTTGGCAATGTTTATAAATGAACAGGGACATATGTATAAAAATCAAGGACAAACAAAATTGATCATTTTTATAGGTCAGGACAAATTTCTGACACTGGGTGGCAGCAGAGGCTAATCTACAGAAACTGGATTCATCCAACGTGTTCGTCATGAGACAGCCATTATATATATAAAATCCTGGCCAAATTTTTTAGAATGAAATAAATATACGTTTTCACAAAGTCTGCTGCTTCAGTGTTTTTAGATCTTTTTGTCAGATATCACTATGGCATACTGAATTATCATTACAAGCATTTAATAAGTGTCAAAGGCTTTTATTGGCAATTCGCCCTGTCATGGCGGTTTGGTAATGTTTATAAACGAACAGGGACATATGTATAAAAATCAAGGACCAACAAAATCATTTTTAATGGTCAGGACAAATTTCTGACACTGGGTGGCAGCAGAGGCTAATGTACATTATATATCTATATATATGTATATATACACACACACAGATAGATAGATAGATAGATAGATAGATAGATAGATAGATAGATAGATAGATAGATAGATAGATAGATAGATAGATAGATAGATAGATAAATTTTCACAAAGTCTGCTGCTTCAGTGTTTTACGGTCTTTTTGTCAGATATTACTGAAGTATCTTTACAAGTATCTTTATAAAAATCCAGGACCAACAAAATTGATCATTTTTATAGGTCAGGACAAATTTCTGACACTGGGTGGCAGCAGAGGCTAATCTACAGAAACTGGATTCATCCAACGTGTTCGTCATGAAGACAGCCATTATATATATAAAATCCTGGCCAAATTTTTAAGAATGAAATAAATATACGTTTTCACAAAGTCTGCTGCTTCAGTGTTTTTAGATATTTTTGTCAGATATCACTATGGCATACTGAAGTATCTTTACAAGTATCTTTATAAGTGTCAAAGGCTTTTATTGGCAATTTGCCCTGGCATGCTGTCAATCACCTTCTGGGCCTGACTGATAGCAGCCCATAACCAATGCTTGGAGTTTGTCAGAATTTGTGGGGTTTTTTTGTCCAATCACCTCTTGAGTATTGACAACAAGTTCTTAATGGGATTAATGTGTGGGGAGTTTCCTGTCCATGGACCCAAAATGTTGATATTTGATATTGAAAGGTTCAGTAGACTTTTTGCTTTAAATGAATGGTTACAGTCATGGTGTCAGGCTCAGAAACTACTCTTTATCGATAATTGGAATGTTTTCTGGGAGCGTCCTAGGCTATTCCGTGCTGACGGCCTGCACCCCAGCAGAGTTGGAGCGGAGATCCTCTCGGACCACATCTCCAGGGCGCTGAACACCTTCTGACTGTTAAACTACTCTTTAAATTTAAATCTCAATAGCCATCCTTCACCTCAGCACATTGACACAGAAAATGCACACATAGCTCACCCTATAGAAACTGTGTCTGTTCCCCGAGCAGTGAGATCAAAAAGTAAATACACGAGAAGTTCTCGAAATAATCTTACTGTGATTAGACCAGAAAAATGCCAAAGAAACAAACAAAAACAGTTCTTAAGGTTTGGACTTTAGATCTCTTGCACCCAAAGCACTTTTTGTAAATGAAATGATCTTAGATAATAGCCTTTCTGCACTCTGCCTCACCGAAACTTGGATTAAACCAAATGAATACATCAGTCTAAATGAGTCTACACCATCAGGATATATCTATAAGCACGAGCCTCGTCTGACTGGTCGTGGAGGTGGTGTCGTCACTATCCTTAGTGATTACCTCACTGTTATCCAGAGAACACAGCATAGATTTAGTTCTTTTGAAGTGCTCGTCTTTAATGTTACACTATTGCACATGCACACGAAGAAATCCCTGATGTCTCGTGCTCTAGCGACCGTGTACAGACCCCCAGGGCCCTACACAGTTTTTCTTAGAGAATTCACAGATTTTCTCTCAGACCTATTGGTTAACTTTGACAAAGCATTAATTGTAGGAGACTTTAACATTCATGTTGATGACACAAACGACGCTTTAGGACTCAAATTTATGGACTTAATAAACTCACTTGGGCTCAAACAAAACATCACTAGTGCAACTCATCGACGTAACCACACATTAGATTTAATAATATCACACAGAATAGAAGTCACTGATATAGATATCATACCTCAAAGTGATGACATCACAGACCATTACCTCATAATGTACACACTACCTATAGAACAGACTAACTGTGTCTCACCACGTTATCGGCTCGGTAGAACCATTATTGCGACCACCAAAGACAGATTCACAAATAACCTGCCTGATCTGTCTGGACTTCTTACTGTACCCTCAAACTCAAACGAACTAGATGCAATGACTAACAGCATAGACGCTATATTCACTAGCACATTAGACACTGTTGCCCCAGTCAGATTACAGAAGGTTAGAGATAAAACACTTGCACCATGGTATAATAGTCATACTCACACCCTCAAGAGGGAGACCCGTAACCTCGAACGGAAATGGAGAAAAACTAAATTAGAGGTGTTTAGAATTGCGTATAAGGACAGTATGTCCAGCTACAGACAGGCTCTAAAAGCTGCATAGAAAATAACCAGAACAATCCCAGGTTTTTATTTAGCACAGTGGCTAGTTTAACAAAAAATCAGAAATCTGAACACACTATTCCATCACATTTCAGTAGTGAGGACTTTATGAGATTCTTCACTGATAAAATCGAAAGTATCAGGAATAAAATAGGTGATGCTCAACATATGAGAGCAACCAGTGACACAATCTCACCTAAGGCTTTACACAGCTTTACAAGTACAGGACAGGAAGAGTTAGATAAACTTATTACTACAGCTAAATCAACAACATGTTCACTAGACCCCATCCCAACTAAACTACTGAAAGAAGTGTTACATAAAGCTGGTGAGCCTCTTCTTAATATCATTAACTCCTCGTTATCTTTAGGTTACGTCCCGAAGTCTTTTAAGTTGGCAGTTATTAGGCCACTCATCAAAAAACCTAACTTAGATCCTAATGAACTATCAAATTACAGACCTATCTCACACCTTCCGTTTATGTCTAAAATACTTGAAAAGGTTGTGTCTGTTCAACTGAGCTCCTTCTTACAGGAGAGCGATATCCTTGAAGAGTTTCAGTCAGGTTTCAGGCCCCATCATAGCACAGAAACTGCACTTGTTAAAGTTACAAACGACTTGTTCTTAGCTTCGGACCAAGACTGTATGTCACTATTAGTTCTACTTGACCTTAGTGCTGCATTCGACACTATAGACCACAACATTCTTCTAGATCGCTTACAATATTACACAGGTATTCATGGTCAGGCTTTAAGCTGGTTTAGATCCTACCTGTCTGACAGATACCATTTTGTAGAATTAAATGGTGAATCCTCCAGTTTACTACCAGTTAATTATGGGGTCCCTCAAGGATCAGTTCTAGGACCTCTGCTTTTCTCTATATACATGCTTCCATTAGGGAACATTATTAGAAGACATGGGATTAGTTTCCATTGTTATGCTAATGACACACAGTTATATATCTCATCAAAACCAGATGAAATAGCCACAGTGTCCAAATTAACTCAGTGCCTTAGAGAGATAAAAGACTGGATGAGCTGCAACTTTCTATTGTTAAACTCAGATAAGACAGAAATACTACTCATAGGTCCAAAAACCAATGCACAGAAACTCTCACAACTTAACTCCCATTTAGAGGGATGTACTGTTACTTGTAGCTCGACAGTGAAAGACCTCAGTGTTATATTAGACAGTAACTTGTCTTTTAAAAATCATATCGCTCATACTACCAAAACAGCCTTCTTCCACCTTAGAAACATTGCCAAGCTGAGAAACATCCTGTCTGTATCTGATGCTGAGAAGCTAGTTCATGCGTTCATGACCTCTAGACTGGACTATTGTAATGCATTACTAGGTGGTTGTCCTGCATCTTTAATAAATAGGTTACAGTTAGTCCAAAATGCAGCTGCCAGAGTTCTCACTAGGACAAGAAAGTATGACCATATAACCCCAATTTTATCATCTCTACACTGGCTACCTGTTAAGTTTAGAATTGACTACAAACTGCTGCTACTTACGTACAAGGCTCTTAATGGTTTAGCTCCCATGTATCTAACTAGTCTTCTAACACGTTACAATCCTTCACGCTCTCTGAGATCACAAAACTCAGGACTTCTGGTAGTTCCCAGAATATCTAAGTCTACTAAAGGTGGTAGAGCGTTTTCTTTTCTTATTTAGCTCCCAAACTTTGGAATAGTCTTCCTGATAGTGTTCGGGGCACAGACACACTTTCCCAGTTTAAACGTAGATTAAAAACTCATCTCTTTAGTCAGGCGTACACATAATACATCCCATAATATCATGCACCAGTACATCAGACCAGCACATTTTTATGAACAGCAGATATGTTAATCCCTTTCCACTGCTTCTCTCTTTGTACCTATCCCGAGGCATCCAGACACTCTACCAGCTCCCAACGTCCTCTGTGGGACGAAGCCTTTGGACGTCCACTGAGCCGAGGCCGACTCTAAGAATCCTGAGACATCTCCAGTTAGACTCTGTGGTACTCAGGAGATCAGAAGTCCTTGAACCTTACACCAATACAACATTTAACTGACTGTATATTACAATCACACCCCCAGTGTCACCCATATGAGGATGGGTTCCCCCTTGAGTCCGGTTCCTCTCAAGGTTTCTTCCTTTACCAATTTAAGGAAGTTTTTCCTTGCCACTGCTGCCTGAGTCACCTCAGACTTGCTCATAGGGGAATAAATACATACACACTGTGAACTATATACAACTAATAATAATCTAGAATTTTTATTCTGTTAATTCTTATTTCTTTTATTATTCGTTAATTCCTTTATCATTAATTATGTTTACCTTCTGCTCTGTGTTTATGTTCTGTAAAGCTGCTTTGAGACAATGTCTATTGTAAAAAGCGCTATACACATTAACTTGAATTGAATTGATATTTTGATATTGATATTGATATTTTGTTCCCGAGCCACTTAGTTACCACTTTTGCCTTATGTCAAGGTGCTCCATAAGGCATTGTTCATCACTAAACTGTTCTTGGATGGCTGGGAGAAATTGCTCTCTGATGAGGTTTTTGTACCATTCTTTATTCATGACTGTGTTCTTGGGCAAAATTGTGTGTGAGCCCACTCCCTTGGCTGAGAAGCAACCCCAAACATGAATGATCTCAGGATGCTTTATTGATGGCATGATGGTAGTGCTCATGGTAGTACTTTATTGATCTCATGATGGTAGTGCTCATTGTTTTGGGGATTCCCCAAACAATCATAAAGGGACTTTAACCCAGTCCCCAGCAGTCCAATCCCTGTATCTTTTTCAGAATATCAGTTTTCACCTCACTGTGTGTGAAGATGCACTCACACCTGCCGGCTACCATTTCTGAGCAAGCTTTGCATTGGTGGTGCCCAAATCCCACAGCTGAATCTGGCACTGGAGATGGTCCTGGTACTTGCAGTTGGAGATTCTTGGGTGCCTTGAAGCCTTCCTCACAAAAATTGAACTTCTCCTCTTAAAGTTTTTGATGATTCGATAAATTGTTGATTTAGGTGCAATCTTAATATCAGCAATATCCTTTCCTAAGAATCCCTTATTGTGCAAAGCAACAATGACTGCATGTGTTTGTACCTTGTGCATGTGTTTCATGTTTGCATGGTTAACAGAGGAAGAATAATGATTTCAAGCTCCACCCTCCTTTTAAAGCTTCCGGTCTGTTATACTATATACTGTATATACTGTATATACAATCTTAATCAGCATGACAGAGTGATCTTCAGCCTTGTCCTCATTATCAATCTTACCTGTGTTAAAGAGAGAATCACTGTGGCCCTTTTTGTGGCTTTATCAAATATATATATATAATAATATATATATATATATATGGAATGCTGTTAAAAAGTGTTATATATTATACTATACTAAGTATATAATATACTTGTATATTTGTAGTATACTACATTGCGACCATAAAATTCAGGAATTGGATTCAATTATTGAATAATAGTACAAACCAACGTGATTACATGTTTTAAATAATATTTTATGTGTGCGTTTGACTTTCATCGAAAGCAGCAAATACAGTAGCCATCATTTATCCTGCATTTCAGCACTGAGACATGAGCCCATGCCTGATTCCTTTATGCTTCGTGCACACACCATTGTACAGCACACGACACTCCAGTGGAAATAACACTTTATAAATGTATTTTAAATTAGGCCAAGTTGTGTGATTTATTTTTCAAAGTTTTAAACATTAACTGTTTTCTGTAAAAGCTAGCGAAATTGTATTACATGCATTTGACATAATTTACCACTGACTGGAAAAGGGCTTAAACTTACAGTTAGTAAAACCCCAATAGTGTTCCGTTTGAGACGATACTACACTTCTAATTTCATGGGACAGAGCTTAGCAAAGCTTTCTTTGTTTTGCCCAATTATTATTCCTGCATCAAACATATGCACCAGTTATCAAATCTCAACTATTAAATATCTAATGAAAAGACCAAACTCTTGCCTGCGATTTACATACAAGCCGAGCACTATGTGAAATATATACTCTAATGACAACATCTTTACCCCATATAATCATAACGTATATTAAACCCAGAACACTCCATTATGTTATTGCTGACCTATACATGGCTTTCCTCACATCTGTCTTGTCTTTAGTCTCAATCAAGATTGGAGGGGCTGAGGTTTAGGAAATAAGCACCTATAGCACTATTTCTGACAATTTTGCCACACCCTTGGAAAAACCATGATATAATTGCTAGGTCAAAGTGGTGTTCTAACCACTTAAAGTACAGATTTTGCCAGTGTCTATATACAGTAAAAGACCAGGAAACTGAATTAGACCTGCTTTGAACTCAAGAGTTTAAGGATATATTTATATATATTATTGCACCATAAATTGTGCATTACAAGTTTATTTTTTAGTATAATTTTTAACTGGGCTTTACAAATAAAATACATCATATATCATTTGTAGTTTATTTATTTATTTATTTATTTATTTATTTGTTTGTTTGTTTGTTTGTGCACCATAAATTGTGCATTACAAGTTTAAGGACCACTATAATGTTACTTGAGATGCCAAGTTTTCTGCTTTCGTATAGGCACACACACACACACACACACACACACACACACACACACACACACACACACACACACACACACACACACACACACACACACACACACACACACTTTTAACTGTGCTTTACAAATAAAAAAAACATCATATAACATTTGTAGATATAATTTTTTTTTATAAATAATATTTGCTGAAATTTAATAAACGAATGCCCTCGTGAAGGCTTCATCTGTTTCCTTTACGCCGATGTCTTTATGCTACTCCCCTTTAAAAGCCAGCTCTAGTGAGTAAGGTGTGTGTGGTTTGTGGGATGTGCTGAAATACCCATGTAAGATGACTCTGACGCTGAATGAGCAAGCAGGCCGCTGCTGTACAGAGCAGACGTCTGGGGCGTAGGCTACAGGAAAGAGCCCCACTCTGGTGAACGAGCATTTTCTTTATGAACTTTTAAAACATTATAAAATGATGAGTCGAGTAACGGGGACGTCCACCCAGGACACGCTCATTGAAATGAGCGAGACCGCGTCACAAGGTGGTGGTAAGTGTTTTTTTTACACGTTTTTATTTTTCGAGACGAGGAGTTGATCTGACAGTAAAGTTCAGTCTAGATTATTATTTAGCTCTTTAGACTTGATTAACTGCTACACAGACACATTTTGCGCGACTGTTATCTACTTTTATGAAAGTTTTTGATGTGTTTGTGCGCCATTTCTGGACCTACGTTTACTCACAGATATAATGTTACCTTGTGGGGTTTTATGGTTAGCACCGCAGACATGAAGCTGGAAAATAAAAACAATGTGAATTTTTGAAATTCAGATTGTTCTGATAGGCTGGGTTTTGTTTTTTATTTTTAGATATGTTTGAAACTTAGGCCTAGGCGTGTATGTCGGTAAACAAGGATACTGTGGATAACGGGATTGTGTTAGAACCCGGAGAATGACCGACATTTACAGACATGCGCAACAGGTCACTTATGCTTATGCTTCAAAATATGTTTGTATGCTTGCGTTACGTTTCCTGTCTGGTTTAAGATCTGAGTCTTTTTAAGACTCTCTCTGTCTCTCTTTCTCTTTCTCTCTCTCACTCACTATTTTTCTCTCACTCTATTTCTCTCTCTCTCTATTTCTCTTTCTCTCCCTCTCTTTCTCTCTCTTTCTCTTTCTCTCCCCTCTCTCACTTTATTTCTCTCTCTCTCTTTCTCTCTCTCTCTCTCTCTTACTCTACCCCCCCTTCTCTGACTAAGTGGAAATATTCTGTAACTCACTTAGCAATAGCAGTTGCTATTTTCCTCAGTCAGCCCCTTTTGAATAAACACAGAAAGCACAAAGCTAACAATCAACATTTCCCCATTTAAAAAAAAAATGACAAAATAGTTACAGATTATGATATTTCATCATCAGTATTTCCTGTGTAGAGCAACAATAAGTGCTATATCCTCTTCTTCATGAATTGTTAAGCAGAAAAACACTGCTTACACCTTGTCACTTTACCCCATTGCCCCACCATGTACCTTCAGACATACTTTGCACTCTGTTATCACACAGTGATCATGTGTGCAGATAGAGCTTCTAGGAACTTTGTTTTCAGTTCTTTAAGAGCGGTTGCTTTGGTGATAGAAGAGGAGTAGAGGAAAATCGTGTACTTATTTCACATAGCCAGACTTCTGCAGACAACGCAAACAGAATCTAGCTCATTTCTTTGTTCATTTTCACAACCCATGTAATATATGTTCCAGACAGTGTGATGGACTGTAGGCTCTGCCATTCTCTGCCATTTTTGTCCTACAAGTGAGCTTTTTGTGTGTAGAGTGCATCACACAGCCTGATAAGGAGGTGCTAGTGGTTGTAAAATTGACAATCTATAGGGACAAAGGCTTGTTATCTTCTAGTTTAGTTTTATGGTCAACCAAGGTTTTTGGGCTAGTCAGAAATTATGCTACAGTATCTATGTAGATTAAGCTTAATTGTTATACTTGTTTATTAAAAACAGATTGGGGACTTTTCACTGTCTACATATTTACTTTGCAGCTGCAATGGGTATATAACGGGGAAAAAGTTACATATTGTTGTGGAAGTTCTGAGGGAAAGTATATCACACTGGTAGACATGGGCAAGAGTAAAAAAGGTTTCACAATTTATTGTGTTCAGCTGTGCAGCAGGACCCAACACTCTGCATATAGCATGACGGGCCACGATCATTGATTACATTAAGGTGTTATAGACAGAACCCAAGTAAAGAAGATATGTAAAAGCAAAACATCACTAATCATTGGCTCAAAATCACCGCATGCTCATCTCCTGATCAAGCTACTCTGGACCAGCCACGGTCTGCTGGAAGGCCTACTAGAAGGTTTACTGGTTTATGCCTAATTCCCGACAACTTGTCTCCAGTCCCTTCTTCCCTTGTCATAATCTTAAGAAAACAACGGATGACAATATCAGTCTTTGGTCACTACAGATACAAGGTAAAAGCATAGAAGGACAAGGCCTTATAAAATCTTTAGATTAGAAATTTACACCACAATATGTATCCTCACAGTATTGTTTATTTTAAGCTGCCTATAAGCAAAGGCCAACTAGCAAGAAAAGTGAATTTAATACTGCAAGTAAAAGCAGGGACAGATGTTCTATCTTATGATAAGAGACATAGAAATTTTTTTGTTAGAATGGAAAAAGTCTACATCAGGGGTATTCAATTAAAATTCAAAGAGGTCCAGTTACTAAAATTTCCTCCCAGCAAAGGTCCGAATCTTATATTGTCACTTAAAATAGTATACCCTCATGTTAATAAAATCAATAACGCACATACATTTCTATATAATTTATTGTTAAATTTCAAGTGTTTTCAAAGACTGAACTTGTATGGCACTTGAATGGAAAACAATCCTGTAGTTGTCTTTACTACATGTCAAGTAACAGACAACAGACACTGAATTTCTTCTGAATAAAATAAATAAAAAGTGCAAACACAGCTTTGTGCAGCCTGAACTTAGGGCCTATATTTCAAGTAATGTAAAACATTCAGAATCTTTTGAATAAAATAAAAGTGACTTTAATCTTTAAGAAAAAAATTTAACAAAAGACTTTTGAGCTGCCCGTTTTTTTAAACATTAACTACATTAATAACACAGGAACCTTGGGCAAAAGAACATTTCAAGTAAAATAGAACAGGGCAGAATTTACTGAATAAAAGAAAAGTGCAGAGCTTTGAGCAGCTCCCTTTTTCCTCTCTCCTTTCCACCTCTCCTTACTCCCTTACTTTCCATCTTCCGTTCCTAGTGAGAGAAATGGGCATGTAACTGTCCTGCCAGTAGTTTGAATCTTAATTGTCCTGCCAGCGTAATTAAGTGCATTAATGCCACCTTCTGGGGCAAGCCGTGGCCTAATGTTCAGAGAGTCTGACTTGTAATCCTAAGGTTTTGGGTTCGAGTCTCGGGCCGGCCACGACTGAGGTGCTATTGAGCAAGGCACCGAACCCCCCAATTGCTCCCAGGGCGCCGCAGCATAAATGGCTGCCCACTGCTCCGGCTGTGTGTTCACGGTGTGTGTGTTCACTGCTGTGTGTGTGCACTTTGGATGGGTCAAATGCAGAGAACGAATTCTGAGTATGGTTCACCATACTTGGCAGTATGTCATGTCACTTTCACTTCTGCTCTGGAGTATGGAACAGAAACAATCTGTTTTTGGCTTGGCTTTTGATGACGCTCTTGTCGTAATAACTAGGTTAACTGCTCATGAACGAAAGATTTATCTTTTTATTAATATCAAAGAGCTTATAAAATCTCATAATATTAGATTATAATAAGGATGCTTAATATGATAATATTAGAATTTTAATGGATCCGGGCAAACCCGTCACTCGGTCCGGATCCGGACCGCGGTCCGCCATTTGGTGATGCCCGGTCTACATGCTTGATTTGCCTGATTATATAGAGACTTGTACTACAGTTTATATTTTTGCACTGTGATAAGTGAATATGTAAGATTAATAATGATACAGATGCTAATACATGCAAAAATGCAAGAATACAAACATTTATGTAGGTTTTGCAGTTTTTCACATTTTGCTGTTAAGTAGTTCCTGTTAAAGTTTACCCTGCATGTGTTTTTGAATCTGACATGTTACAGTACTGAGTCTCAAATCTGCAGGTGTGTGTGTGTGTGTGTGTGTGTGTGTATACATGCTTGTTGCCTCTCCTGATTCATGATAAAGAGGAAGTTACTTTTTCAGAAGAGGGAGTGTGGGCATGATAAAATATAAATGTTTATTACACTTGACATCATAAACTGAATTTTATTATAAACAGCATATTTTATTACACATGTGCGAATGTTGAATCTGATGTTTAATGTTTCTATCAATTCAAGAGCCTCAAATTAAAACAATATGATATGCCATAGATACACCCTTGGCTGTTATATTGTTTTGAGAGACTTTGCCATGAGAGACATACAGTATTTAGTCATTGTGACGTTTACTGAAAAGGTGTGTTTTTTTAAATACAGTATATATTTGCTTAAGTACTATCTTCTTTACACTGGCTGTAAGTATGTTTATTGAAGTCTTTGGGAGCTGATGATAGATGTTGGGAACATCACAAAGGAATAATGGATTTTTTTAAACCCATCCCTCCCTCAGGGCAATGTAGTTTGTGTGAACTGTACTATCCCAAACAGGCTTCGTGATATTAACATAAGGTGATATTGTATTAAAGTATTCTTTTTGAAAGCATTTTTTTTTACTGACAACAAAATAACTACTGTAATGTCAATACATTGCTTTGTAAGAAAGTACAAGTAAATGTCCTCATCCCTCCAAAATATGTTGCTATTATGCCAGCATACCACATGACCTGGGGTGGTGTACAGAAAATACCCTTTGGATGATTACTTACTGTATGTGCCATGAATTCTGGACATGAAAATGTCAAGCAGTAGCGTACTGTACTGCACGATGTTTCACAGTTTTCTTTTCCAAGTTCCTCAGGCCCAGTAAACAAGGCCTTGTGTATAATACATGTCCAAAACAACTTCCTTCTGATTAACTTCGTCTGTTTGCACTGTAAACATGCTTTAAGGCAGTTTGGTTTCCACTCACAAGCGTCATGCACTGTTTGCTACTTTTGTGGATTTTTCCCACGATTTGGTCATCTGAGACAAATTTTGAATATCCTAAAAGATTTCTAGAATCCTAGGGTAAAATATGTAGTATTTGATCGCTAGTTTGACATGATCACCGACAGCCGTTTAATGGCGGTTGAGATCAGTTTTTTCCTTCGATGAAGTACTGGTTGTGCCAGGTTTCAGACACTTACCTGCAGTGTGACACCTGCGACGAGATGCCAAACCAAGAACCAATAGGAGCGCCTAACTCGATGACGCACTTTGTGCGACAACTTCAAACCACCTCAGGGAAGATGTCGAAATGAGTCAAGGTGAAAAGTACATTAAAATGAACTCTACAGATTGTTTTTGTTTGCTGCCACCTGCCATTTTAGAGAGAGAATGCAGGTCTGAACGTGTCATGGATTGATGACTTATAACCCCATTCGAGTCTTCTGGTGTGTCCGATTGTGACATGTCTTGAATGTCGTACAGTCTGAAACGATGACAACTGAGATCCTACACTGTGACATGGGGATCATGTTCTTACAGTCTGACAAGCAACAATCGTAAAGGATTATAAAAAAATTGCACAATGTGTGTCTGGCTTAAGAAGAGGTAGATCACATTATGAAAATTAACCAGAAATATTCAATTGACCTCAGAGAAGCAAAATCCGTCTAGCAAGTCTGTTGTATTGCAGTAGTCAAGGCAACACAATTATTTCTCATCCCTGTTGCTTTAGGACCCTTCTGCATAGTGGGTAACATACAAAAATAGGCAAAAATAGACAGGTAATGCTGTATTTTTCCTTTACCGTTCAGCACAGTTGTTCACTCAGCATAGCACAGCACTATTGAAACTGGAGTGTGCATATATTTACATACATACAGGATTTACCAGTAACCACCAGACAAACCCAATATAAATACATGTATACTACAGAATCTAACAAATGTTTCGTAAAAGGACTATATTGAATACAGTATTTCTTACATAGGGATTAAGCATAAGGTGTTGGTCTGTTTAATATGTTTTGCTTCCACTCAGTACAAATACAAATCATGTAAAACATTAGACAATACTATTAATAATGTTATCAGTCAGCCGACTTGTAACCCGAAGGTTGTGGGTTCGAGTCTCAGGCCGGCCACGACTGAGGTGCCCTTGAGCAAGGCACCGAACCCCCCAACTGCTCCCCGGGCGCCGCAGCATAAATGGCTGCCCACTGCTCCGGGTGTGTGTTCACGGTGTGTGTGTGTTCACTGCTGTGTGTGTGCACTTTGGATGGGTTAAATGCAGAGAACGAATTCTGAGTATGGGTCACCGTACTAGGCTGTATGTCACTTCACTTCACTTCAAACAGATTAGGCACAAAGTATCGTTTGGACAAACCTGTTGGGAAACAAACCCATGAGACCCCAGTAACTAAACGGCCATCGAAAACATTGTTACCGGAATCGTTAGACTGACTAGTCATTAGGCAAAATCATACACAAATCCATGATCCATGGGAACATTTAATCCTACACTTTAAATTTATTTTGTATTGTTATTAATGTGTGATGTGTACAGGTATAAATTACACCTCCAGTAATGTGCTGACAAATGGCTGCACCGGTGTGGAAATCTCTACAGCTGCTACTTTGTACTGCTGCTTCATCTACTTCTTATACTTTCTTGTGTCTGTAGAGGACTCTGCTAACTCTGAAACTGCACACAGCTACTATTTATTTTACTACAGTTTGGATCTGCACCTCTCTTGCATACTACCTGGGCATTTGTGTGTATATGTGTATGTGTACATTTATTTAATCGTTCAAACCCTGGTTTTGGTCACTGAGTCTTACTACAGCCATAGAAAGTTCTATAATTATATTAGGGTCGAACGGGTAAGGCTCTAAATGGGATAGTTATTTCTTAGTAAATAGGCCAAAAAACAAATATACTAGACATCATGCCATGCCTATTATAAATATAGACTAGGTGGATAAATAATTAGGTAGATAACCCCCAAAAATCTAACACCAGTGTTTTCAATGGCAGCAAGAATTAAAACCTCGTTCCAAAAAACAGCTATAAAAGACTATGAAAGATATAAAAGCACTAACGATAACCATCAAACATCGAAACAATAATTTAGACTGGGTGACTTAAAGGTGACAGCTGATAACTGACAGACTAAAGGTCATTGATCTTCAGTTGTTTCCAAGACTATTTTGTAATGAAATTCTTCTTTGATGGCCACATTGGTCTATATTTTACTTTGGTTCATGGTTACCCACAACAATATTCCTCTATCAGCTGATAGTGGTGCCAGTGACATTTGGTTCTTGCTTCATCTCTGAAATCCATTTACTGTCTCTTGCTTTCTTACATTATATCTATACATTCTCTGTAAACCATTACAGTTTCAAAGCTTCAGCTTTCATGCTAACACCATCCTTCAAAATTCCTGCTCCTTATCTCATAGATTGCTAACTAACTGAGAATTTTGTTGTAGCTTAGTGCAGCTATGTGTACTACGGTTTAGCATTTGCTGTCTCCGTGACTTCTGCATTAGATTTCTCATTCACTCCCCTAGATTTCAAACTTTTCTTTGTGATTGTTGCAGCGAAAAATGCTTGCAGTGTTTTTTTTTGTTTGTTTGTTTGTTGTTTTTTAAAATGTGTGTTGCAGGTTTTTTTTTCCAGTTAACTGCTTGAAAGTCTACTGTGCATTTTATGGGGTTTGCTTGGTTTTTGCATTCATTATTGTGATCACAAAAACATGAAATCTTGAAGGGACTCAAGATTTTTTATATTTGGAAAATGGAGTGCAATGTATAAATACACACACAATCTCTACCATATTCACACTGTTGTTGAATTGTCATATTATTATTCGCTTGATTTATTTTTTAGATTTTGTGATTTTTTTTTTCCATTAAGGTAACAAATCAGGATCATGTTGTGCAGCTGCCTAGTTTTTGTTCTGTTTAATGGATTTGAGGCCTTTGTGGAAATATATATGTGTCATTTTCCCCTTTCCACAAAGTGCTGCTCTACTGGGTAACCTTGCACATTTTAGTTTCAGGTTCCTGTTTTACTTTTTTCTTTCATAAAACTTGCAGCTTCTTATATAGCTTGCTTTGCATGTTCTTAGTAATTGGAATGGATTTGCCAAATCACTGCTGATATTACACTAATCATTATCAGATTATTCCTGTCAGATTGCTTCATTGACAAATTCCACTTGAGGATAATTGACCAACAGATCTTATAAAATCGTGCAAGATCTGGTTTACAAAGTTTTGAAATTTTGACATAACTAGCCAGTTCCAAAGCATGTATAAGAGCAATAGAGATAGTAGAGATATAGCAGAGAGATGACATTTATTATGGGGTCAGAATTGTTTCGTTATTCTGAATAAATACACTATGATCCACAAATAAATATAAAGAGTTTCACAAATATTTTTACAAATTTCACAAAAAGAAATGAAATTCACAAATAAATAAAATGGGATTTGCAAATAAATTTTTTTTTTATAAATTGTATTTATTTGCGAATTGCTTCCTGCTCATTTCTGAATCGCGTTCTGTGCATTTGTGAATCACTGCACGCATTTGTGGATTGCGTTCTGTGCATTTGTGGATTTGAAACATTTCTAACGTCAAGACGTGCACAAGAATCCACAAATAGGTGGACTCCGCCCACCGTCTACTCCAGCC
This sequence comes from Tachysurus fulvidraco, assembly GCF_022655615.1. Taxonomy (NCBI): domain Eukaryota; kingdom Metazoa; phylum Chordata; class Actinopteri; order Siluriformes; family Bagridae; genus Tachysurus; species Tachysurus fulvidraco. The sequence continues at coordinate 10,180,597 of NC_062527.1, forward strand.
AATCACGTTCTGATTTACTCGCTCTTCACACTACCCCTGGACCCATTGATGATGCTGAAATCGTTTCCAAAGAAAGCAGAATTGAACTAACCCTTAGTGCTGGCTACAATCCATACAGGGTTACCAGATTGGGCTCGAATCTGCGACAAATGTTTTTTATTTGTTTTTTTTTAATCGTATTTTGCAGTACATATTACATTTTGATAGTGCGAGTAAATCAGAACGTGATTGGTTTGAGGTAGACCGTGCCACGATTGGTCAACGCCACGAGACCGTTGTCCGATTGGCTGGAGTAGACGGTGGGCGGAGTCCACCTATTTGTGGATTCTTGTGCACTTCTTGACGTTAGAAATGTTTCAAATCCACAAATGCACAGAACGCGATTCACAAATGCATGCAGAGATTCACAAATGCACAGAACGTGATTCACAAATGAGCAGGAAGCAATTCGCAAATAAATACAATTTATAAATTTTTTTTTTAATTTGCAAATCCCATTTTATTTATTTGTGAATTTCATTTCTTTTTGTGAAATTTGTCAAAATATTTGTGAAACTCTTTATATTTATTTGTGGATCATAGTGTATTTATTCAGAATAACGAAACAATTCTGACCCCATATTTATGACATATTTGGTCATGTCATGTTTCAAGACATGTTTCATTTTGTAATTGTGTATAAAGTCTTGCATAGGCTGCAGAGGACTTCATCGGTCTTTCACTGACCTGCACGTTCAGATTATATGGTGCTAGCTGTTTTCAGGAGAAACATTTGTGTCCTGTGATCATTTACTGTAGCGTAGCTTGTCAGCAGCCCCTCATAAACGATGTAAAGTGAATTTACAGTTGCAAAAGAGAGACCTCCCATAATCTGAATTGTAGTTGGATATGAGAACTTTTAAACCTTTATTTTTAGAGAGTTAAACACTACTTTTCTGGGTTAAACACTACTTTTCCACATTCTGCTTGCTGGAGATCTGTTAGATCATTTATGGACAGGGTGGATAGGGTTGCTTTGTCTTGGTCTTTGTTTGCTTTGAGCAGCTGCTCTTTATGATCATGTTTTTATGTTTCAATTTGATTATCTGCTTTCCTAAAGAGATTTAGTTTTATTTACAGCAGCAAGGCAGTCTATGCACACATTTCCACCATTCAGAGTAACACAGGATAATAGTTTATATGCAGTAAATATTGATAAGTCAGAATTTGAATTCATGTCCAGTGTTATTTTTCACAGTAGGTAGAAATAGCAATTTGCTATTTAATTTTCTGTAATAGAATTGCAACATGCATCGTAGATGAGTAAAACACAGGAAATGATGTCATGGAGAGAACATTTCTATTCAGTTTATTTTAAACTTCCTTTCTTTTCTTGTCTTTTATAGAGGAAAACAACGGTTACTTTCCCAATTCAGAGAGCGTGTCACTTCAGCCAACCAACACTAAGGTAATTCATAAACACACTCACACATTCTCTACTTTCAACATGATGTCACTTTATGTATATTTTATTTAATAAGCCATAGTACCAGCCTGCACCAACAGGGGGACCCTAAGCACATTTCGCTGCTTCTCTGCAGGAAGTGCCACTTAGTTTCAGTTGCCTAACAGATAATAAACAAAGATATAAACAATAGAGAGCTTCATCACACAAAAGACTGCTTCAGTACTGTTGCTAGGCATACAAGATAATGGTGTGCTAAATCTGCAGTGCTCTACGCTTATGTGCTATTTTGGCAGGCTAGAGGTGGTAATGATGGTACACTAAAGTATGTTAGTAAAATGCCTTATTTTTCATACTAGGCATATTTCTAAGTATCTTCATAACTGCATTATCTGAAACCTTGACGAAATTAAATGAGGTCTGAGCTTTAAATGTTGCATGTATTTTGACCAACAAGTTCTGACATGCAAATTAACACACAACCACCCCCACCACTCCCCGAACTTGCACATTATTTGAATATGAAAATGAGCTTGGCTACAATTTCCATTCTTTTCCCAGTATACTTTAGTAGCATAGGTAATCTTTTCAGCACAGTACATGACAGAATATATATAATGTGTATGTGTAAAAAAAAAAAAAAAAAGGCATAGACTCATTGCTTGCAGTAATTGTGGAAGACTGTGTGTGTGTGTGTGTTGGAGATACAATATGTAGAGGAAGTTCTTCTTTTGCTGTGATGCACAATTAGCTATTCCCTGCCAAATCCCAGATTACAAAAACAGCAGTCGGGAAAAACATAGTGATAATTTGCTTGTTGTTATTCGTGCAGTTGCTGTTGATATCACTTAAAGACTGTTATTCGTTATACTTGGTTCTTTTTTCCATTTCGATTTCTTTACAGAAGTTTCATATTTCATTCTTGGCTTTACCCCTTCACTCATACTTTACGTGATTTCAGCTCATTCCCGAATTGTATTACATCTGTTCCTTTCTGCAGTCCTTAGAAAGTCTTTGTTCAGAGTGCTGTGGCTCTGTGTCTAAAAGCTCCAGTCACTCCTCAGTGTTTTTGTGTGATAAGTGTGAACAAGAACACACTGAACCTGTCCAACATCATTCAAGCCTTGCAGGGGTAAGAGGTGTGTGTTTTTGTCTGTTATATGATGCTTTGTTTGGGAATGCTTTGCCAAACTTCTATTCCTCTTATTACTCTTGTACTAACACTGTGAGGTGTCCCAGAGCAGAGTGTATAGTGTTGTGAAAGTCAAGAAAGCTATAAACCTGGCTAGTTAAATTAATTTAGAATACTACAGTAGACTCTATTCTCCGCTGTTTTTATTGCATTAGTGGTTTATTGTACAGTAGGTTCAACACCTATTTTTAGTCTGTAGCACAGAGTGACATTTAGACTTTTATCCTTTGCCACAAGATTTCCTTGTGATGGTGACAAGCCTGTGTGAGACATACAAGAACCAAATCATTTGCTTTCAAGGAAATGGAAATTTATAATGTATTTATGAGCTGTAGAATAGGCCTCATTGCGGGATCCTGTGCTCTCATTGACGTGGCCAGGGTTCAATTCCCGAACAAGGAATTAACCTAGCCACTGAAGAGCTAACTCCGTGAATGCCCCAAGCCTGATAAAATGGGAGGGTGGCACCAGGAAGGGCTTTCTGCATAAAACCAGCACCATATATGCAGACTGAATAATCTGCTGTGCCAACCCTGAACATGGATCAGCTAAAAGAACAAACAACAACATTTATGAGCTGTAGAGTCATGTTGTTAGTGTTATTTACTCTGTAATAAAAATTAGTCATAAGAAAGCATTTTATCCAAAATGCTGTTACAATTTTATAGCAGAATGTGCTTTGCAGGTTAGAATGCAGTTTACCTTACGTGCTTACACTTCATGAACAGTGTGATGTCCATTACAGAGCTGATATTACCAGACATCCAAATGGTCACTCCTCATTTTAACAGAAAACATGCTGGATAAATATACCTGGAACTATCGAGTGAACCATTCAGCACCAAAAAAATTATTCTGTTCTCATAAAATTGGGCCTTATTCAGGTTGAAAATGCACACATTTAATTGCAAATCATTCGTAGAATTCATAGCATTTACCCAAGAGATTTGGTATTCTTGATAATCCTGTTCAGAAAAGAAATGATATTCTATCAAAAGCGTATGTTTGTATAGAGAGCTCTACATGTAAGAAGACTCCATGTTGTGAACTTTGAATGCAATCATGCAATTGGCATGTCTTATGGCTAAATGGCTTACTCATTTCAAGCAACAAAATGACTGTGCCGTTCTTGTGCATGCCCAAGTTTTGTCAGCACTTGCAAGATTTGATACTGGCATGTTTCAGATAAGTGACAGAGCTGTTATGTCTTAACTTTAAAACTTCATCATTCCACTTATGTTTACTCATCTTAAATATATCAGATTTCCTAAGAGCACATACCCTTTTGTTTGTCTTCACACTTTCTGGAGAGTTCACTGGTGCATGAGATGCTGAAGTGTGCATCTGTGTGAGAGACAAAACAAAACCGTGTCCCAGTGTGAAATGCTTGGTGCCTGTAATCCCCTGGTTATAATGTAGCTCTCCCTCCATTTTCATATCAAACTGTTGCTTTTTTCCACTTAATTCAAACGATTCACCTTTTCTGTAGTTTGTGTCCACAGTTTGGCTTTTCAGGTGCTATTACTTCGCTATTTTTATTGCTATAGATGGGAGTCAAGGTGACTTCCACTTTTTACTCTGAGAAATTTCCCTCACCACTTTCTCATTTCGCACTTCCACCTCTTTGTGAACTTTTCCTGTTATGTAGTATCATAAACAGGAATGATGAAATGAAAATGAGTTGAGTTGTGAAAACACTTCATTTGACTTTTTTTTTAAGATGCCTTATTTTAAGTGCCATACCTTGGTGCATGTGTAAAAAATGGTCTTTCTGTGTGTGTATGTTGTTTCTTAATCTTCAGCTGTTTTCCCCTCAGATCTGGAGGAAGAGAAGTCTGTTTCTGAAGTATCGCTCCAGGGTACGCCATGGTAAAGGGGGTTGGACTGAGTTTGGCTAGTGATTGACTAGAATGCTTAATTTGGCTTGTTTGTGTGCTTTACTTGGTTTGTTTGCCTGGTTGAAAAGGTTAATAACTGCCTTGATTTGCCTGATTTACTGCAATACAGGTGATACCAAGAGAGTCAAGATGTCGAATCAGTTTCAGCTTCAAATGACGTTTGGATATTTGGAGATTAAATAGGAATTAGCAAATAGATATGATATATAATGCTGTATGCCCTATAAAACAATTATATGAACAAACAAGTTTGACTCCATTTAAGTAAATTAAATATTGGAAATATGAGACTATAAAGAGGGTCAGTTTAACCCTGGTCATTTATAGTTTTTAAAATGTACTGTGTTTTGTATTTCAACTTTCATCAGATGACAAGATAAAGACTATTATATCATAGTATTAATTAAAAGTTCAATAATATGAGGTAAATGCCTTATGTATTGTTCCTATGGTTTATTTATTTAAAAGCAGGCTATTAAATTAGCCTTTAAAAGCATCTGCCTTATCTGAATTGTCATTAGACTGTGCTGCCGTCCTATGTAATATGTATAGATTCTGGATTTGGGTGATATTGTGCAATTCAAGGATGGTGACTGGTATTCATGTCTATTCAGTTTAAATGCACATTACAGTATAGCGTATGCCTATGCAGTTGCAATGACCATTCTGTATGCAACTTGAATAGCTTAAAAAGTATAGGAGAATTTGATCTGTTTATTTTCCAGTTTGTAATGTCCTTCATTATGGCTCAGTGAATGTTTAACAATATCTAAACAATATCTAATAACTCACCAAAGATAAAGAACTAGAAATAAATGAACTCTTCTCCAGACACCACAAACCTTTCAAGCAAGACTGTGATGAAATACACAAACAGGGATTTGTCACTGCTTTAATACCACTTTAAAGCTTTGTATTTCATATTACAACACACTGTATTAGCCTGCATTTCTAAAAGGGTGCATCAGAACACCACTGCAGACTTTTGACCGCCTGTAAATACAAAACAGAACCAAAATCAAAGTAGAAATTCTTAAATTAAATGAAAACTTCACTGTATTGGAAAATGTGAATCACTGTGTTGGAAAATATGGGAACTTCACTGGCAAACAATTTCCCTTAATTATGGCATAGTCATTCCTTGTTATTTTTTTCACACATTTACGGTAGGTAGAGGAACTAAGGTGATATAATGAGCAGCAGACATACACGTGCACATGCACACACACACACACACACACACACACACACACACAGATTATAAATATGAATTGCATAAACTGCATTAGGCATTTAATTTGACATTTCAGGGGAAACCACACCTCAGTCCTCTCATTTGAAATATGCCGTTCCTCCCTTCTCCTGATGATAAGCTCTCTGCGAAACATGAAACAAAATCATTAAGCTTTTTTAAGTCTCTCATCATGCCTTACTCCACAATTATTATGTGTCTGTTATTTGAAGGAGTTCTGTGTGGCATAGGGTGGAGCATTTTGACTGCAGTTCTGTAAAGTCCATATGGTACCACAAACTTACATGTAGCATAATACAGTAGCAAAGCTTATGGCAGACTGTGATTTTAAAAAAGAACTATCCAAATAATTCAAAGGCTGTAGTTGCTCAGCTTTGGCCTGTGATTTATTTGAGTGGTTTTTCAAATATAGATCTTTTCTGTGGAGGTATAGAATTAGGGGTGGCTGTGTTTAAAGAGTCCTTGTGACATGAAGCGAACTATAGTGACGTGTGTAATCTACAGTGTATAATTAAGTGACACGTGAGTGCTGGGTATACTGGGGGAAGGGAAGCACCCTTGTTGCTCACTCTTCTAATAAGGGTGGAGGGCTAATGTACATAAGCATCTGTTACACAAGTGGTATGTGTTTGTGTTGTTGAGAGAGAAGATAGAGAGATGTTTAAGAGGTCTTAGGCTGCTTTAGTACTTCTGACTAAACACAAAAACAAAACTTCTAATGAACCATTTTGTGGAGAACAAATGGCCAAAGTGAAGCATTATATATTCATTCTTGTGTAACCTGTGGATTCAGATGGCTGTATATCTAATTCTATGTTGATTCAAATGCAAAACATATAGTAAATTAAATTTAGATTGTAATGAAAAACATTAAAGATATTGCAAAACATACAGTACTTTGCTTTTGATTTGTATAGATGACGGATGAATAGTCAGAGACATTACGCATTTCATAATCGTTTTGGACAGAACATGGACGGAGGTTGTTTTATGTTGAAAATAAACATACAAATTAAATTATTTATAGTTGCATTTTTAGTTGTGCCCCCTGTTGGTATTCTGTTAAATCTCAGATCACATAATCGGGCTGTGGCCACTTTGCCTGCATGCTGACGTCATGACCAGCCCCCACTCTGACTCTGCCGTGCATGACTGGGCAAGTGTGCGCTTGCTCTCCTCACACATGTTAAACAAGACGAATGGAATGCAGCAGACGTTTGAGTGTGTGAGAGTAGTGTGCGGGGCGTCTGGTGTTGGTATTTTTACTAGAAGTCAATCTGGAAGCACTCAATTAATGCAGCGTCTTGAGGAGGAGAACGTCATGGAGGAGGTAAACTGCTCTACTGTCTTCCGTCCCTCCTCCATCCCCTAGTATCTTGTCTTCTTAAAGATGCTTGGACTGTTCATAGTAAATAAGATCAAGGCAGAGATGGAGCTAACTAACGGAAAGAATGTGTCTTGGAGAGGTGGTGGTGGATGTGTGTCTTGTTTGTTTGTATAACTGTATCCTTGGAAGCAATGTGACTTCCTGCTAAAGATTGCAGGATCTCGATGGATGATTAAAGAGATATGATGTGAACAGCAGTACTCTGCTTTGCAGTTAGTTTGATTAGTTAGATATATTCAGCAAGCATGAAGAGAAACTGCCTGGTGTTGTGCTTTCATTGCACTGGAGTGGATGCCTTAATGGTCATGTAACATATTTGTTATTTATAGCCTATGACAAACAGCTGCAGGATGATCCATCCCTTCTTTTGCATTGTGTGCTTAGATCAATTTGAGCATGGGGCAGTTTAGACAGAAGGTCCAGTGTGTTTTTTTTTTCTTTTTCAGGAGGTTGTATTGACTGTACAGAAGCTTGCAATGTTTGTCTGTGTGCATGTTCCTGCATCCAAGATAATATAATAAGTTCCAACCATATAGGTTAAATCGGTCTCAAGCTGTGGTGTCATGGGATGTAAAGAAATGTGATTATGTATTGATTTTACTCGTGATGCATTTTGATACTGTTTGCCTATTGCTGGTCGCATTACAATATGTTTACATTATAATGTATGTTCCTTTGCAGATAAAAAATATGACAGTCTTTATTATAAGCCATCCTTGTCTAAATTAATACTTGCTTTGCAATGGTAAAATCATGTTGACGCTGAAGAGAGAAAAGCCGCCTCTCCTCTGCAGTGACCGACAGGAACAGAGGCCACGCCCCCACTCCTAGTATGGAAAAGCACAGACTCATCAAGGGAGAGAAAGATAGAATATCAGAAAGAAACTACTATGTTTTTAGAAATGAATTTGATTAATTACTAACAACATAAATAAGAAAGTTCTTGTATTGAATTTACTGATAATATTTGTGATCAAAATAATATAATTTGTGCTTCTATCTCTGTGGCAACAGTTTGGGAAAGACCTACATTCTGTATGTATTTGATGGTCAGTTGTCTCCAAACTTATGACCATATAATGTATTTTCCGTCTCAGAAAAGCAAACTGTATGGTCAGTCTTATAATTTTGCGATACAAGTGAATATGTCCCTAAGCTGATAAATCTATAGCAAACCCTAACATGTACCGAATGTATGTAATATATATTTAAATTTTTGAATTTGAATGTAACTCATCTGAAAGTAAAAAGCACTACTTTGTTTGGGAGGATTTAGGAGACTTTCAGGTCAGAAAACCTGTAAATTTTACCAAGTTGGGTTTTTTTTTTTTGCCTTAATATGATGTATCTTTATGTTAATCATATGAAGGCCCATTTGTTCCCAACTTGCAGTTGATGTATTGGGGTGGATTTTGTGGGTTTAGTATAAAGTGTTGAAAGCTTGTTGTGTATTAACCTGCTTGGTGTGCCAAAATGATAGTGCTCATTGATATTAATGTGTTGGTACTGAGAACATAACATTTATCAAAGCACCTGAAATCTCATGTAATCAAATGTAAAAAAAATGTGTCTCACATACAGTTTGTTTTTGTATGCAGGTGGATAAACATAATCAGAGTAAAGACTCTATATACTTCCGAGATGGCGTCCGGCAGATAGATTTTGTTCTCTCTTATATCGATGAGAAAGACGGAGAAAGAAAACAGGTGAGCCATTTTATTTTTATTTTTTAAAACAATTCGATCAGCCATAACCTTTAAACCACTGAGGGGTGAAGTCAATAACTGAAATGTCAAGAAATGGGAAATTATCGATATTAGGCATTAAGTGAACAGTTGTGAAGGCTAGATGACTGGGTCAGAACACCTCTAAAACAGCAGGTCTTTTTTTTTTTTTCCGAAAGACTTAACAAAAGTTGTCCAAGGAAGGACAACCAGTGAACCAGCAACAGAGTCATGGGCAATCAATGCTCAATAATGAGCCTACTGCAACAGAATCTGCTGAAAAAGTTCATGCTGGCTATGAAAGCTAAAAGCTTCTACTATTACAAGTGAGCATCTAAACCATGGCACAATAGAAGAAGGTGGCCTGGTCTGATGAATCACATTTTCTTTATCATATGGAGAGCTAGGTGTCTGTCATGTACCTGGGGGAAAAGATAGTACCAGAATGCAATATGTCAATAGAGGCAGTGTGATTCTCTAGGCAATGTTCTTCTTGGAATCCTCAGATCCTGGCATTCAGGTTGATAATACTTTGACACAAACATTGTTCCAGACCACCCCTTCATGATCGCAGTATTCTCTAATGGCAGTTGTCTCTATCAGCAGGATCATGTTACCTGCCACATTCCATAAATTGTTCCTCCAAATTTTTCAATAAAGTATCTGTGGGATGTTTTGAACAAGAAGATTTGCGAGCCCCCATCTCACAACTAAGAGGATTTAAAGGATCTGCTGCCCACCTTCAGAGGTCTTGTGGAGTCCATGGCTTGACAAGTCAGAGGTGTTTTGTAAGCACAAGGGGAACCTACATAATATTAGACAGGTGGTTTTAATGTTATGGCTGTATTGTAATGTGTTTATGTAATTTTATATAGTACTACATGAAAAGGACAATAATGTCAAATACACAAATATTTAAAATTTTCACACCAGGCTACAAATGAATTATATATTTGTATAAATATTAGGATACAAAAAAAAAATAAAAACAACAAGCAATTTGGGTTTATATGCTATTCTAATTCTTCTTAGTCTTTTACTGTGTGTGTGTGATTCTAGTTCAATCCCTAAGTTAAACCTCAACATCTTTTCCATACTTAATTACACAGGAAAGAAGGAAACAGTATGAAGCTAACCTGCAGAAGGCGGGGCTAGAGCTGGAGCTTGAAGACAAATCGGTGAGTAGGAAGAATCTAAAATGCTAAGGCAACTGTTTCAGGGCATAAATTGGTTTGCCTTTAAGTTAAAAGAAAAAAGATGTGTATTATAAATTAATGTATCAGTAATGTACAGTAGAAAGGTACTAAACAGTAAATAACAAAATGTTGATACACTATATGGCCAGAAGAATGGAAATACTTAAGGTTAACACCCATATTTGCTATTTGAACATCCCATTACAAAAGTATGGGCATTAACATGGAGTTCGCCCCTTTGACAGAAGGCCTGTAATTGTTCCAGTTCAAGATGTTGAGGTGAAGTTGAGGTCAGGTCTTTGTGCAGACTAGTTCCTCCACCTCTATATTTGGCAAACCAAGTGTTTTTGGATGTTGTTTTATGCACAGGACGTTTGTCCTCCTAGAAAAAGGAAGGACCTTCCTCAAACTGTTGCAAAGTTGCAATTGTCTATACTTTGTATAATTTACTGTATAATTTCCTTTCAGTTGAGCTAAGGGGTGTAGCCCAAACACTGAAAAACTGCCCCAGATCGTACTCTGTTAAGCTAATGTCTACCACCACACTCTACTAGAGCTAATGATTGACATAACACTACATAACGTATCAGAAATCAGGTCTGCTTATTTTAAATGATTGTTCTTCTGTTGTATTATATTCTTAATAATGACCTTGCATCACACTTACATAGGCTGTCGCTTAACATTGTAGATTTTTGTGTGCTGTCACCCCCTGGTGACAAAAGAGAGAATTGTTTGAGGAAAAACAAGGTCAAAAACAGATGTTAAAACTAAATGGTTTATTACAAAATAATTAATGTATCTCCACTTAGCCATACGTTATTCAATGCATTGATAATAAGGGTGCTTCTCAGTGCAATTTATTCTTCTGCCAATTTTTAAAAGTGGTGTGCACAAAAAGTGTCTATACGCTTTTGACATGTCCATGTCATGTTTGGTGTATTGATTTTGAATGATTGATGTTTGTTGTTGTTGTATTACATTTTTAACACTAACCTGCATCACTGCTTTAGCTAACTCTTCTAAATCTAATTGTTTATAGGAATCTGAAGATGGGAAGACTTATTTCCTAAAGATTCATGTCCCATGGGAGGTGTTGGCAACCTACGCTGATGTTTTAAAGATAAAAGTGCCTTTCAAAGTCAATGACATCCCTGAAAGTCGTGAGATTCCTGTGTCCTGGCTGTTCACACCATTCCGCCTGCCTGATTCAGTCATGAACCCTGAACCAGACTACTTCACCGCCCCCTTTGACAAGAGCAAGATCGATTTCTTCCTCATTGAAAATAAAAATACCCTCTTCCCAAACTCCACACGCAACAGGATAGTAAGGGACTTTACGTTTAATGAGTGTTTACTTGATAATGTATTTTGTACATTTAGATTCACCATAATTGCAATTTTTATCACAAAAAGACCAGATAAATGAACAAAAAACATTTAACTGACATTACTGTCTCTGCAGGTATATTACATCCTCTCCCGTTGCCCTTACAATAAAGAAGACAAACTTAACAAGGACAAGAGAGGCATCAAGCGGCTGCTTAACAACGGAACGTACACATCAGCCTTCCCTGTGCATGATGTAAGTCTCTTCCAAAGGCTTCAGTGTACCTAGGAACAGGAATTTATTGAATTCCCACACTCTGGGCCACACATGGCTAGTCTCTATAATTTTAACATTGATCACTTATATACATAATTCATTTTCTGAAATATAATGTCTGTGCATGTTATGCAGTGCAGATACTGGAAAAGGTCTGGAGACCCTAACTGTGAGAATGAGCGATATAACCTGTACCAATACTGGGCTCGTTTCTGTCGCTTCTACAAGGAGCAGCCACTCAATCTTATCCGGTGAGGTCAAAAATGGAAAAGCATGCCCATGTGCTACAGTATATTCCCTTACGTATCTATCTCTTTTGAAACGACAATATTCTCTGTTCTGTAGGAGATACTACGGGGAGAAGATTGGGATCTATTTTGCTTGGCTGGGCTTCTACACTGAAATGCTGTTCTATGCTGCACTGGTTGGACTTATCTGCTTTATTTATGGACTGGCAACCTATGATAAAGAAGTCTGGACGTGAGTGAGAAACTGAATGAAAGAGGGAGTAGGAGACAGAGAATAATGAAGGTACAGCAGTTAAAACAAAAGTACTGATATATGACATATTTTTGCAGTAAAGAAATCTGTGATGACAAAATTGGTGGAGAGATAATCATGTGCCCTCTCTGTGATAAGAAATGTGGCTATTGGAAACTTAACAGCACCTGCAACTCCACGTGGGCAAGTGCCACAATTATTTATATAATCATTATTATTTATTTTTTAAAATTATGCTGTTTCTATGTTATTATGTTAACAGAGAATAAACTCACCTTTTCCCACTTTTTTGACAGCAATCACATCTCTTTGACAATACAGCTACAGTGTTTTTCGCTATATTTATGGGTATCTGGGGTAAGACATGGTTATAACTATTTCTCTTGACATTGTTTGAATTGTTCTGTGTGCTGTTACCCCTGGAGAATTAGAAATTGTGTACCAAAAGCAAAATCACAAAAAACGTAATCAACTCTGTTATTAATAAATAATTTATGCATGTGTAAACAGCCATAAATATCTGCCATCAATGAGAGTTTGATTGATTGTGCAGTGACTCTGTTCCTGGAGTTTTGGAAGCGGAGACAAGCCAGGCTGGAGTATGAGTGGGACCTGGTGGACTTTGAGGAGGAGCAGCAACGGCTGCAACTTAGGCCTGAGTATGAGACCAAATGCACCGGTCAGCGTGTTAATCGTGTCACACAGGTACAGTACTGCTACAGCAGGTAGAATTTTACTCCAGGGTCACGATTTCAGGCCTGTGTTCAGTCAAAAAAATTTCTCGCTTCTCTACATGGATTTCCTCTGTTTTCTGGTTTCCTGCCACTGTCCAGAAAAACATGCCAGTAGGTAAACTGGCTAAGATAAATTGGCCTTAGGTGTGAATGAATGTGTGCAAAGTGTATTCCAACCTCATACTCAGTGTTCCTGAAATTACACAGATCCACCATGACAGTGACTAGGATTAACCGGTTTCTGCTAGTGAGTCAGTGAACATTTTAACTGTCTCATACTGTATGGTTTGAAATCTCAGGGCTTCCTTTTTTATGCCCATCCTGAATTGTCTCTGTGGACAGTAGGTGCTTCAGTCAGTTGTGCTCGTGTTCTTTTTAGGAGTTGGAGTGGGTTCTAGACCAGACAGTAGGTGATTTTTTAGGCAAGGTCATCTTTTGCTGGGCCACTGTGGTCCTATGGGTAAGATTTTAATTGGATGAACTTTTATGGGTGTTTGATTGCTTTGCAGTGCGTACACACTGACATTGCAGTTTAAAGGGGTAAATCAACCTTGCAGCTGTACTCACTAGCTTTCTTTTATCAGGTGCACTTGCCATATAGTGTAGGTGAACTTTGTATGTCATAACTGACTGTAAAACATATGTTGTGCAAAACCGATAGCCACCTTTTATCACAGCAGTCAAGACCATTACAGATATTTACTTTTTGGTTGTTAAATGTTACACATAAAACACGATAAATACTAGCGTATTTAAATATATATAAGTATATTTATATAGATCAAATTAAAATTTGAATAGAAATACAGCAGCTTTTAAATAATTTATTTTACTTTACTTTTACTTTAGTTGTTTCCCATCAACATTTCTTATGTAGGTTATGTTTAATACTCTTTAACACTGCAGTGTAAGGCATTACACTATAAACTTACTTGCCATTTCGTCCTGCAACCTGTTAAACTGACTAGTAAAGGTAGACACAAGTTTGGTATAGTTAAAAAACAGACAATATCTGTGTTAAGTATGTTTACATAATGCAGGTTTCATTGCAAGTGCTTTTTGTGATTCAAAACCATCTTAAAACATGTTTTCTAATGTTTGTGAGTAAGCTACAGGGGAGAAGACCCCTCTAGCTACGGTCTGCTAGGGACAACCTACTGTATGCCTGCCTAGATATGTGCTCATAATAGTTGCTATTTGCTAACTGCTTTGTTCCCTGCTGTGCTTGCATGGTGTGTAGGAGATGGAACCTTACTTTCCCGTAACAAGCAAATGTGCTCGCACCTGCCTGTCCGGGGCCACCGTCTTGTTCTGGGTGAGCATCACAAGAACAGTTAACATCAATAATTTTTGACACATAATTGTTAACATCGTTCCTTCTAAAAAACACATAATTACTACTTTTTGAAATTCATAAATTTAGCAACTCACCTAATGTTAAGAGTAAATAAATAATTTGATATAGTCAACACTGTGGAATATCTTGTTTGCCTGCTTGGACACTGAACAGACAAGATGAATGTAAGTTAAAGAGTGGAAGCATGGTTTGAGTAGCATGTAGTGGTGTGACTCATGGCCCATCTGTTGGCTACAGTATGTTTTTTTTCTCTGTGATAGCAGTTGTATTACTATATTTAATCAGCTTTGTAGCTAAATAGACAATATCTGAGAATATTGGTTGTGACGTGTCTGTTTTCTGCTTTCACATGATATCTGTACATCAAGATCTCACTAATCATAGCAAGTATAATCGGGGTGATAGCATATCGGCTGGCTGTGTTTGCTGCTCTGGCTAGCATTATGAAAGACAGCCCGACCAATAAGCTGGAAGTGGTGGGCTCACTAATCACCCCACAGCTGGCCACATCTGTCACAGCTTCTTGCATCAACTTCGTGATTATCATGATACTTAACTTCCTGTATGAGCGTGTGGCCATATGGATTACAGACATGGGTGAGTTATAAAACTTATTATTCTCTTTTGGGAACCTAATAGGCATCATGATGAAGGTTCTCCTGATTAACCTGTCCTGTGCTTGCTCTTTGCAGAAGTCCCAAAAACACATCTCGAATATGAAAACAAACTGACCATCAAGATGTTCCTCTTCCAGTTTGTTAACTACTATTCCTCCTGCTTCTACGTGGCCTTCTTTAAAGGAAAGTTTGTGGGCTACCCTGGCAAATACGCATACATGTTCAATGAGTGGAGCGGGTTGAGGAATGAGGAGGTACACTTCTGTTTTTCTGTTTGTTTTAATGTGTCTTTTTTTTATGCAAGCTTAGTCTGCTTTGTCTAATAGCAATGCATTTGTGAATAAGAAACATCTATTTAATGTTAGTAATCTTGGCCCTGTAGTGTGACCCTGGTGGTTGCTTGATTGAGCTGACGACTCAGCTTGTGATAGTGATGGCTGGTAAACAAGTGTGGGGAAATATCCAGGAGGCTTTACTTCCGTAAGTATTAGAAAAATCATTATCTAAATTTTGGATTTGCCAGAATGTTTGTGTGTTGGTTTAGGTAGCAGTTTTATACAAGTGTTGACTTGTGTCTTTTTTTTTTTTTTTTACCTGTGGCTGTCGAATGTTTTACTGTTCAAATACTATATAAAATTATATTTACAGAATCAAAGACAAAATGTGTTTTCATTATTTCAGAGGCACACATTATTTTCACACATTTTTAATTACATCAACTTTTTCTGATTAAATATATTTCAAAAACATTTAGTATACTAAAATGAAATTACATAGTAAGGATCTCAGAGCATTTCTTTGGACATGGCAACAATTCGGGACTCTCTCTGGAAAAAGAAACTAAACAATAATTATTTTATAGCCATAAATTGATGCTAAATGGGTGTGAACTTTAATAATCTGTTTTTGTGTGTAGCTGGTTGCAGAACTGGTGGAGCAGCAGGAGTGCTCGCAGCCATCCGGAGAGTCTGTACAGCCGTTGGGAGCAGGATTATGATCTGCAGAACTTCAGTCAGTTTGGGCTATTCTATGAGTACCTGGAAATGGGTGAGTTACATGTGTTCATTCACAGGTATACATACATGCAACTCTCTCTTGTAACCAAGTATTTTACAGGCAGAGGGTGCTGCAGTGCTGGTAGCATTTATTATTACTATATCTGTATAAATCACATCTCTCTCTTTCTCTCTCGCTCCCCAGTGATCCAGTTTGGTTTTATTACATTGTTTGTGGCCTCCTTTCCATTGGCTCCTCTCTTGGCTCTGATCAATAATATTCTTGAGGTGCGTGTGGATTCATGGAAGTTAACCACACAGTTCCGCAGACCTGTAGCAGCTAAAGCTCACAGCATCGGTGCCTGGGAAGAGATCCTGAATATGATTGCCGTCTTCTCCGTAGTAACTAATGTGAGAACATATTTCTTAACACTTCTCACTCTTCTGATTTAGTTCCAATGCAGAAGCATATAGAAGGAGCCTAACTTTTTGCATTTACTCACACTTTTATCCTTGTGATGTGGTTTCTCGATCATATATTACAGCTACCAGTGCAATCTATGCTACAGCAAGCTGTTGAACTGTCATTTTCATTTTCACTCACTCTCTTTATTTGTTTTTCCTGATCAGGCATTCATTGTGGCCTTTACTTCTGATATGATTCCTCGGCTGGTGTATCTATACGCATATCAAACAGGCACTGAACAGAGTATGCATGGCTACATCAGCAATAGTCTATCCGTCTTCAACATCTCGCAGATCCCACCTAAAAACAGACCTGACGATAATGAGAATCCTGCCTGGTTCAACAGCTCTGTGATTTTCACTTGCAGGTTTGTGTCTCTCTTGTGGATATATTAAGTTTAAACATAAACACAATATGAATTTGAGTATAAAGCCAGGATTTGAGTCTCGTGATTTATAGTAAATACAAACCATGTGTATAGGTACCGAGATTACCGTTACCCCCCAGGGCATGAGTACGAGTACTCCCACACCATGCAGTTCTGGCATATCCTGGCAGCCAAAATGGCTTTTATTATTATAATGGAGGTAGGACTATTTCCCTTGTACTGTCATTATATATACAATAGCCTTTGTTTGATGTTAAGCTCATCATTAAGCTACATCTTTGTCTTTCTCAGCATGTTGTGTATGTGGTGAAGTTCTTTGTGGCATGGCTGATTCCGGATGTGCCGTCTGATGTAAAGGCTCGTATAAAGCGGGAACGTTACCTAGTCCAGGAGTACCTGCACAACTATGAGGTGGAGAAGCTTAAAGTGCAGCTGGCTCAGAATGGAAATGGAGGCCAGTGCATCTGCCCTGAAATAACTGCAACTGCGAAACATGAGGTGCTGTCTGAATGCCTAACCTAGCCTGAGGCACATCCCAGTTTCCCTCACAGCAAACTCATTAAAAAGTTATTAGCCACTTACCTCACTCTTGGCAACAAACTCTTCCAGCTCTTAATTAGGATCAGCTCCATTCTGCTTATATTCATTTGGACATCAAGATCCTGTACCAGGTTCTAAATTAGCTCTCTTACTCTAAGAAGGTTGATACACAAAATGTGGCAATTTTATTCTGTGAACCATGGAGCTGGCCATGTTTTTCTTACATTGCATGCTGTTGCCTCTTTCCTCACTCGGTTTAAATTAATTTTTAATTTCATTTAGAAATGACATTTTTAATTTCGTATGAGATTTGTTTCTGTTTAAATTCAGATACAGGACTAAAAATTTTATGCATCCAAATACAAAATGCCTTATTAACACTCCTGTCCTAGTGTGCATTACTCTTCCTTCTTTCTTCTGCCTTCTGATAAGATGTGTCTAAGGAACTCAACGGTCTATGAAGATAGAAATTTAAAATGGAAAAAAAAATCTATTGTATAAAATTGTTTTTATTTATTCCAAATTTTAGTCTTGACTTACTCTCACCATCTGTATGTTTTATATTTTGCTATTTTACAAAAAGCTCGTTTCAAATTAGATGTCAAAGCACTAATCACCTAGTATTTTCACCATTCAACCACCATGCAGTTATCACACTTCTATGCAAATCAAATTAGATGCAACTTCTCAAGACTGTTAGAAAAACTTTAAGTGCTTATATGCCAATATGCACCATATGTTCTGTTATGTTTCTGCAGTCAGCTGATGTCACCAAAGCAGTCAAAGATAGCTGAAGGCAATCAGTGTGTCTTATAAGCCAAATTCTGTCAGTCAGTGCCTGCTATTTAAAACTGAAGTGTTAGGATAATGAAGAGTAAGCGACTTTTAATGCATGACTGAAAGAGCAGACTTGGCCATGCTAATGGCTTTTAATGTGCCTTTATTTATCTATATGTTTATTCCTGTGAAAAAATGTCCAGCTGTAGCTGTGGGGACACTGTCATTTTGTTTGTTCCATTTTTTGTTCATTTTATCGGTGAGGAAATGTTTTGAGTTTTTGCACAGAGCACTTATGTACTGAAGGAATCCGTACGAGATTATCGTATTTACACTACAGTATCAATGTTGTTCTAATTAAAATGGTGTCTGATAGATTAGATCATGTGAATCAATGTAAATGCTTTGACAACTTCACCTTGCATTGTAGCACAATAAATACATTTTTGCTAAGAGTAAAGATTTTCTTTTTATTAACAAAAGCAGATGATGATTGCCAGTACACTTCCTTTTGCAATATACATATACAGAGACAAATAATCATGTATCCTGTTCTAGTTTTACTATTTTGAATTCATGACATGATTTCTGAAGATGTAACTATTTTGTTTATTTGTTATTGAATTATGACTGTCAGGACCTTTTAATGCAGGAAGCACCTAAACTATGGCACCAAAGCTATGCTTTTCTATCACTATGCAGGCTTTAACTTTAAATTGTCTAATTTCAATAAATATTCTGTATCACAAAAAAGTCACATTCTAATCCATTTTGTTATTTGATCATAGCTTATCTTTTTTGACTGACAGCTTGAGATTATTTTAGGGCATCACATGTATCATGTACTGCATAGATTATATAATGCTGGTTCTGAAGCAGTTATCAAAATGTTATTGGTTCTGCATAAATGAATGAATATTGTTTTAAATAAAACACAAATTACATTTTTAATACTTTTTCTTGTGTCAAAATGTGTTTTATTTTGAATATTACTTTCTGGTAAATCAAATAAAGTTAAATGTTGGCCTAAATCACATCATGTCTACATACATGTATAATGATTTCCCAGTGATTAAATCAGTACATTATGAGTGTGAGGTTTTCCTATTCATGCTATTTTTGATGGCACACTTTTCAACACAACACTATCATTTGAAGCAGATGGCATAGCTGGGTTGATATTTGCCTTGGTTTATGTCCTTGCTACCAAAGAATGCAGGAGTGGGAGGGAAGGTGGAAACGTTTCCATTTGTTTTTTTTTCCCCTTTCATCACTGTGAGGCTGTGTCACACAACAGAAGGAGCATGTTTTCTGAAATGGACAGCAACCACACTGTTGTAAGTAAATACAGCAGTTCCTTCTGTCTTTTCTTTACAGCATGTATTATACGGACTAACAGTATTCAGTGTAGACCTACAGTTATAATGTTAGAGCCTTGAAAGACAAATTAAAATAAGCTCTAATTATTTTTATGCTTTTTGTTTCTCTGTTCCTTTTCCTGTACAGGCATATTATGAAACTCTGTCTTGTAATTTAACAGCCCCTGGTAAAGGTGCAATGCGGATAGTCCAGCTCTTTTTGATGCCAGGCATCTTTTTGGCAGTTTTGGTGCTTGGTGTGCCCCTTAATATCATCTCCCTGTGGGTGTTGTCCCGCCGAGTGGCAGGTAGTAACCGGAGTACCCTATTTCTCCATAACCTAGCACTGGCTGACATTTCCTGGCTGATGGCCTTGCCGTTCCTCATCCAATTTCACTTGTCTGGTATGGAGTGGTCACTTGGCATACATTTTTGCAAACTTATCCGTATGCTCTACCATAACTACTTCTACCTGAGCATATTCTTTGTGACCTGTGTAAGTGTGGACCGCTACCTGGCAATCGTTCACCCTGTAAATTCACCTGTTCTCCTTACTCGGCAACGTGCCATTATGTTATGCATCACCGTTTGGGTGATTGCCATAGTGATGAGCATCCCAGTGGCCCAGCTGACTTACATCTCAGACTGTCAGAGTGACAAGAAGACTGTATGCTCTATGTACATCTTTATGAGTACTACTGCAAATCAGAGCCTATCATATTCTCTCTGCTGTACCTGTGTTGGATTCCTGCTTCCCTTTTGTGTTCTGAGCTACTGTTACATACGCAGTGTGTGCCAGCTGCGCAGGAGGATTGACCCACATCTCAGACGAGTGGCCTGTGAGCTTGGTGCAGTCATGGTCTTGTTTGGACTCTTTTACTTACCATATCATGTAAGTCGGAATATGGCTATCGTCATGCCATCGCTAGCACCAGATAATCCATCAGCATGGGAGGTGGCTGACTTAGTGTTTTGTCTAGAGATGTGCGTGTGCAGTTTTACTTCCTGTACTAACCCCCTATTCAGCTGCTTTTTGGGGAGGACACACCGGAGGGAGCTATGGTCAACTCTCACTAAGCTGTGGAAGAAGCACAGAGTGGAGCCAGAGCACAATGAGGACAGAAAAACTGAGGAGTCCCAGATTAGTATCAATAAGGCAACAAGTTAGATTCTGTGCCACCAGACTCTATTACCACTGTGAACTTGTTTTGCACTTAGCAAGTGTCCTCTTATCATTTTATTTATTATAAAGAAAGAGTGCATCAGTTAATATAAAAAAACTTAATTGAAATATGAGCTACAAACTGGTGCTGCAGTGCCCACTTGTGTTCATTTTATAATACTAGTAATTTTGACTGGAATAATAGTGTCCTATTGTTCTTTCTTTCTGTCCTTTTTTTTTAGCTTTCCTTTTATATATTTTAACTATCATGCATAAAAAATATTTCTTATATCGTATTGCTATGAAGCTCAAATTGGACACACAAAAACCTGAAGCCTTTTTCTAATTTCCTTGCATTTATTCCTTGCAAGGTGCATTAACACCATGCGACTTTTGATTATTATCCTGGTTTACCTGGAGGTACTGTACTTTCAGGTACATCATTATACATAAGGTACATAGTATCAGGTATATCAGGTTCATCTGTTTATTTCCATATGCCTGTTTCCTCTCAGGGAATCTTATAGACCTTTACTGATGGTGAAATATTGTTTTTATGGTTCTGCTTCCCTTACAGAGCTTTAAAATGACTTTTGGCACACCACAAATACATCACTAAAATGATCATTATCATCATTATTATTACTAATATTGATGTTATCGTTATTATTAAGCGATTACAAGCCATTAGCTGTTTTTCTGCAACCGTGCGTCTTAAAAAGGGACACGAGTTCCGTGTGCGCGCAAACACACAGCAGACAGAAACCGCGCGCGCTCCCGCGCTCCTCCGCTCCGAAAGCGCGCGTGTTGGTTCGAGCGAAAGGGCAGCGCTGTGCTCTGTCTGTCTCCAGCGCACTAAACTGCCCATCTAAAATATGTCACGTCTCTGCTTTTAGCATTTAAATGTTTTGCAATGAAAAGGTTTACGAGCAGAGAACATGGAGAAGCGACAAGGATGCACTGAACTCAAGGGAATGGAAAACTTAAACGTTGATCTGGCCGTAAAAGAAGACTGTAAGTGAGTGCATGTAGGTGTAGGCGTTTTGTACAGCTCATCCTCACCTACAGTGGGATTACAAAGCGAAATCCAATTGCACTTCATCAGACAAATCTATACATCCAGTCACCTCATTCCAGGATTATGGAATTTCATTGAGTCTGATATTAACTGCATGTTTGGATATGGAAGCGGTGAAAGAGCGCGTTTTAGCCCCCGGTAAGGCGGGACTGAAGAATCTGGCTGGAAAGACCCTGGCACATATGCAAAGGTACAACTTCTCCCTTTACAAAATGTTTTTATTTCTGTAATTCACCTGAATTTACTACTTTGAAATCATGTAAATGCTATTAGTCTGTGGACTAGTGAAAATGTGTTTGTTTGTTTGTTTATTTATTTATTTATTTATTTATTGGTTTGCGTTTCTTTTTAAAATAATGCACAATCATTACCATGTATTCTATTTTTTAAGGATTATTATTTATGAAATATGAACACAAAATCGTGCACGTCATGTTGAATAATGATTCGGTCCTGACTACAACATCTGTCACTGGAGATACATTTAATCTCTCGAGGATCCTCTGGTCGTGTCATCTGTAAATAGTTAATGAAAGCAAGGGACGAGCTAAGTGCTTATGACACGATTTAGAATAAAATGAAAAGTGCTGCTTCTCTTTACAATGCTTATTTTGTTAAAGTCAGTAGTAGTTGGAATTTCGATGCAAGCAGATTTTGATACAGAAGACAATGCAAGCTCTCCTGCACATTTTGCTGGTGATACACAACATATATCTGGCCCATAAATCCTTTCAAATAAGCCTATTTTTTCGTTGTAGACACCTTGACATACTGCTGCTTTTTTTTCTCGTTATATAATCTTCTCTTTTATCCTCTCACTTACCAACAATTTACACTAAAATTGCACTCGATATTAATACCAAATTTATTAAAGATTTATTCACACACGAGCCCGCGCGCCAGCAAATAAGTGATGAACTTAATAATAAAGACTGAAAAACATAAACATGGTTTAAAGTAAAATTTAGGAATTCAAAAAAGCACATTTGAAGTGCTGCAATGCGGCCCAAATATTTGATAGATAGATAGATAGATAGATAGATAGATAGATAGATAGATAGATAGATAGATAGATAGATAGATAGATACGCATTTCGCATTTGTTAAACACTGTTTTGCATAAAACATATTATTATTATTATTATTATTATTATTATTATTATTATTATTATTATTATTATTATTATACATTGCAAGCATGAAAATGCTTGTAAATACAGGGATAATACAAAATAATATGAGGTCTAGTATCCCACGGGGTCTGTAGGATTTGTGAAAGGTTATATGTAAGTTTTTGAATGTCTCGTTTCTAGAGTTATTGAGAAGAAGCAGAAAACGGGCGAAGTGATCGAGCTGACTGAAGATGGCCGCCCCAAACAGATCAGAGAGAGGAAAGCGCCGCTGCTTGACTGTGCGTGCTTTGGGCTTCCGCGCCGCTACATCATCGCCATCATGAGCGGCCTGGGCTTCTGTATTTCTTTCGGAATCCGCTGCAACCTCGGGGTTGCGATAGTGGGCATGGTCAACAACAGTACCGTACACCAGGGCGACAAGATCATCATCAAAGAGGTGTGCGCCGGGATGGGGCTCGCGACCCCGCCCACATTTTTATGCCCAACCCCTTTATTTGCTCCACTGACATTCATCACGCTCTTATCGATCTGATTGGTGGATAAGCGCTGGCGCGTGACTAGAATGGTTTTATGCACGAATAAACGTATATAAGCATAAATTAATTGATTTGATTAATTAAAATAATGTCTAAGGATGAGACGTGGTAATTTCAATGTTCAATGTCACCTCACGTTTGTCTAAAAATTCTTCTTCTTCTTCTTCTTCTTCTTCTTCTTCTTCTTATTATTATTATTATTATTATTATTATTATTATTATTATTATTATGAATAATAATAGAATGTATAAGAGTATGTATAATAACCAAACTATGCGTTTATTATGAATAGCTTTTATATTCTTTTGCCTCTTCTGTAAGAAAGCGAAGTTTAATTGGGATCCGGAGACGGTGGGGATGATCCACGGCTCGTTCTTCTGGGGTTATATAGTGACACAGATCCCTGGAGGATACATCTCCTCAAGACTGGCAGCCAACAGGTGACTGAAGACATTTAACTACACTACTTTAAACAGGACGGACAAAATAAAGCTTGCGCCATATAAAGCTATACTTTATAACTTAAAATAATTCCTTAAATCATTTTTAAGGTCATTTAAGGTATAAAGACCATGAGGTCTATTGGGTGTGATTGTATTTTACTCACTTTATTATATGATCCAGATATCATTTCCATGATTTTAAAGACTATAGGAAAGGTCTACATTCTAAACTAATTAAATTCCATAGATTATTTTTTTTATTCTACTATTAGATGTTAATACTTAGTACTGTAGATAAAAAAAGCAGACATGCAGACCGGTGTAGAGACAGATGGGGTTTGGGGATGCGCCTGCTGCCACGTGTTAATGAGGTCTCCCGGGAGATTAAATAAACCTTTTTTTTTCTTTTTAAATATATATATATATATATATATATATATATATATATATATATATATATATATATATATATATATATATATTTAAATAACTGTACAAATAAATGTATAGATGTAAATGTATTCGGTGCAAATAGGCTAGAATAATTCTGTAAGAATTGCCTGTATTTGGATGTTGCAAATTCACTTATATATGTAAAAATGTAAAAATATGCAGATGTAAATGTGTAGTCTTTTTAGACAGCAGAAAGATGCAGAGCTATCTGAATCGTTGAACTGAGGGAGGAGAATAATCGTAAGAATCTCAACCTATACTAATAAAAAATAAATAAATAAAGTACGCAAAATAAGCAAAAAACATTTGCTTCCCATAACTCTCTTCGTTTTTCTTGTGTTTAAAACTGGATCTAGATTTCATTTAAGAAATTATATGTATATTCTTACTGAATGTGTTGTGATTTACAACACAGCTGTGCGATGCGCTTGATGCAGGACAAACTGACGAATGCAATTACGATTGCAAGATTTTGCATTCTGTGCATTCTTGAATTAGTGATTTCACTAATTGTCTCAAATTTCCAGGGTGTTCGGTGCCGCCATCCTGCTGACGTCAACACTCAATATGTTTATTCCCTCGGCGGCTCGCGTGCACTACGGCTGCGTTATATTTGTGAGGATATTACAGGGCTTGGTGGAGGTAAGCAGTGCACACAATGGTTTGTTAAGCACGTCCAAATCGCCCTCACTTTACACTAGATAATGCATCAGGCACAACTGCATATTTTAGTCTTGATGTCTGTTAAAGCCTATTTTGTAAAAGCCTATCAAGAGCTTTTTATTCTATTTGTATCTGCGGTCTCAACCTCTACCCCCTAAAAGAGCAAACAGAGACACCATAAGCAGACAGCACAGGGAGAGAATGAATGACAGAACATAAGAAACCAAACAAAGCACCAGGGGAAAGAGAGGGAGAGCTGTAACATCTGTCGGTCTTTCACCAACTACGAGAAGGTCATCTACATTACATCTTTTGTCATGTTCAGAGTAAATCATGCTTTGTGAATGAAAGCACACTAGAGGTTTAGTGTAACCTCAGCAGCTTGTGTTTCTTTGTGTATCGACCGACTAAAGCAAATTAAACATTAGCCTACTAGATCTCCTTGATAGCCCAAGTAATTTATATCTATTAGTGACTGAGTGGGTGCAAATTAGGAGGTAATGAAAATATAATGAAAGTATTAGTGTTTTTGTGGACAAACAGGCTTGAAGTTGCACTGACTGCAAACAAAACCTTGTGATCAGTAGTTCTATTTGTTTCTCTACTTCTTTTGCTTTTTTTTTTTTAAACAAATGCTTGGGGTCTAAATGTATCTTGTGCGAAGTTTGCAACCGTTTGTAATATTAAGGACTAATTCTATAAATAAAATAAAACATATAATGTTAGATGGATTGAATATCATATCATACATCAGACTTTGAATATTCATTATGAAAATGTAATATTTTAATATTGATGTACATATTAAACCAATGTTCATGTGAATTCAGGGTGTGACCTATCCAGCCTGCCATGGTATATGGAGCAAGTGGGCGCCGCCTTTAGAGAGAAGTCGATTGGCAACTACATCCTTCTGTGGTAAATATAATATCACTTATTTCACGTGCACTATCACATGACTTCACTATTATCTTATGCAGGGTGTTAAGTCATTCTCTGTAAACCACCCTTTAGGTTCCTATGCTGGTGCTGTGGTAGCTATGCCTCTGGCTGGGATCCTGGTTCAGTATTCAGGCTGGTCATCTGTTTTCTATATTTATGGTACATTCATTAATAACACACGTAGTTTAAGCTTCAAATAAAATTGTTTTCTAAGCTCTACTAATTTAAGAATGTTCTAGTTTGCACCTGAAACCCATAAGTTGCTACCTTAACCTGTAGGTAGTTTTGGAATTGTCTGGTATGTTTTCTGGATCCTGGTGGCTTATGAGAGTCCAGCCGAACACCCAACTATTACAGATGAAGAGCGGCTTTACATAGAAGAAAGTATTGGAGAAGGGACAAAACTGCTTGGGGCAACTGAAGTGAGTATACTATTCCACAAGAAACCACCACTGCCTCTTTCAGAAAGTCAGACATAGTGAGGAATTCTGTAGTTACATAGCATACTGTTTAGGCACTGCAGCAATAACTGTCCAGCCGTTAATCTTTCAATGTGTTACTGCAGAAATTTAAGACACCCTGGAGGAAGTTCTTCACTTCAATGCCTGTCTATGCAATTATTGTGGCCAACTTCTGCAGGAGCTGGACCTTCTACCTTCTGCTAATTAGCCAGCCAGCGTACTTTGAGGAGGTGTTTGGCTTTGAGATAAGTAAAGTGAGTTTAGCTCAAATTGACTTTTTAATATTTGATCGCGCAATACTGTGTTCATCATTAAGAATGAATGTCAGCTGCATTAATTAAGTGTTCAACAGTAGGTACACAGGGTCATACTTGTTGGCTTTTGGAGGACAAACTGATTTTAAATTTGTAGATTTAGAATCAGTCTTAAACTGCTTGTATAATTGCCAGCTATTAACACAATCACAATCAAGAACATTAGCTGCCATTATTTAATTGTATTTCCTATGTTACACATTTAGTTACCTAATCTCAGAATGTCAGCATTAATGAAAAAAGAACATGAGCTGATTTCTACTGCTGGGAGAATATGCTATGAATCTGCTTACTGAAAAAAATTGAAAAACTGCATTTATTATGCATGTCATAATTGGCTAAAAAGGTATTGTTTAGATCAGTGACTGGAGTTCTGGTCATTTGTATTCAATGCTTTCTTTCAGTTAGACAGAATCTAGATTGTGATATCTGTCATATGATCATATAACTACTACTGAATGTAAAATTGTTAGGATGGAGAAAAAAGAACTAATCGTTTACCAAGAAAACAATTTTTATTTTCAGATTTAGTCTACTGAAGTATCAGTGCAACTAATTAGCTTGAATAAGTGGTTTGTAATTATTTCCTATATTTCTTCATTTTGATGCGCTTAGGTTGGCATGTTGTCCGCCCTGCCTCACTTGGTCATGACCATCATAGTGCCCATAGGAGGCCAACTTGCTGACTTCCTACGCAGCAATAAAATCATGTCCACCACCAATGTCCGGAAGATAATGAATTGTGGAGGTAAGATTGTCAAATACCTGAAACAATCATCATCCTCAGACAATCATCTGTTGGTGTGTGTAGTTTTGAAATACGTCTGGTCATCTCTCAGTTTAACATATACTTTGCACTTCCATAGGATTTGGGATGGAGGCAACATTGTTGTTGGTAGTAGGTTTCTCCCACAGCAAAGGTGTAGCTATCTCATTTTTGGTATTAGCAGTGGGATTCAGTGGCTTTGCCATATCAGGTATGAGACTCTGCAAAACTCTTTCTATGTAACACAAAGTTCTCACCTTAGTCGGATTCATTCATGCTCATTCAGTGCTTTGATATTTCTGTGCTCATTTATTGTCCCCTTTAAGGTTTTAATGTGAACCACCTGGACATTGCACCCAGGTATGCCAGTATACTGATGGGCATCTCCAATGGAGTTGGCACACTTTCTGGAATGGTCTGCCCTCTTATAGTGGGTGCCATGACCAAAAACAAGGTAGCTAGATAAAAAAAACAGCTTCTATTATCCCATTGCTTACCTTAAAGATGAGTTCACTTAAAGCTGTAAATGCTCTTATTTCATAATTCCTTTCATAGAGTCGGGAAGAATGGCAAAATGTGTTCCTTATTGCTTCCTTGGTCCATTATGGTGGTGTGGTGTTCTACGGGATCTTTGCATCAGGCGAACAACAGCCATGGGCAGATCCAGAGGAAACCAGCGAGGAAAAGTGTGGCTTCATCGATGAAGATGAGCTTGCTGAAGAAACCGGCGACATTACACTTAGTCATGCTCCGTTTGGAGCCCAGGGAGCTTTTGGGGCTCCCCAGAAATCATATGGGGCCACAACTCAGCTCAATGGGGGATGGGCAGGAAACTGGGATAAGAGAGAGGAGTTCATCCAGGATGGAGCTGTGCAGGTCTATCCTCAGGATGGAGATGGATACTCATAGGACACAGGGGCTGGTTACATGTAGGAAGGTCACTACAGGTGTAAAATCCTAAAATATTTAAAAGACAGTGGTGATTAAACTAAAATGTACCAGCATACTATAAATGTATCTGCAGGGATTCCTCAGATAAAAAAGCATGGTTTGCTTAGACCAATTCAGAAATTATTACACTGAAGGTAGGGAAGATTAATCCAAGATTATATATAGAAATTCTTTAGAAATACAGTTAGAAAAGTATTTATGTAATAACTCAATCCTTTTAAATGCCATCTAAAATTACAACACTATTTCTTCAGTAACATCATAGATTGAAAATGAAAGTCATAAATATTTAGAAATATTTATAAGATGAACCTATTTAAGTTTCACTTTTATAAGTTGAACTAAATATATATGATGTACTATAAACTATGAAACATTCATTCAAGATATAAAAATTTATATTTTAGTAGCTACACCTGTCCTATCGGTCACTGTCGATGCACAATTACTATATATATATATATATCTATTGCATCCTTTGCAGTGTGTCAGTCTTCATCTTGAGCTAGTGGAAAAGGACTGTACCACTGTAGGCGGTGTAGGACAATTGTCAGTACTGCAGTGACACTGACATGGCAGTGACATCTTAGTGTGCCCTTTTACTGAATGTTCCTAAATAATTAGAAATAAATATTAAGCAGTCGTCAACAGGATATCTATATAGAACCATAAATGTTTTGCAGCAAAAGATGGGTTTAGTCTATTCAGTACCTATAAACCTAAATAGCACAAACTACTTACTGTAGTTTATGTTGACCTGATGAGCATTATTTCCATCTGAGGACTTTCAGTCTCAGGTTTACTTAGCACGTGCGATCTGAAACAATTACATGATACACTGCTTGTTTAACTCCAAAATTTAAGGCTGAATTTAAAAGATTATGTCTGAAATTTATCTTAAATTAAAAGGAATGATGGACATTCATAACAGATTAAAGTAGTATAGTATATAGTATATAATTTGCAAAAAATGCTGATGTACCTTAATATATTGTGAATCAAATGTGTAATTTTTTCATGGAGCTTTTCTTGTGAAGAGTTTGTTGACAGTTCTGTTGTTTACATAATTGACGTGCAATCTCGTATCCATTGTGGCACAAAATACATTCTATAGCACTTCTTTACTTTACGTGTATTTAAATGGCAATGTGTTGTAACAGTCCTGTATTGCCTCACCATTTCACTTTGTACTTTACCTAATATTGAGCCAGTCTTTAAGACACATATTGTACCAATATGCCAATTTCACCAGAACCTTGAATGCACTGACGGGTATTTCCTAAAAAGTGGTTTTATTCCTTGTCTGTGTGTTAATATACCATAGATCTGCTGTGTCTGTGAAGTTGGGTTGGTGATCTGTATGCTAATTGTTATACAAAGGCCATATTTTTATAGACAGCACCATATCAAGGAGCTGTTCATTTAAGTGTATTGAGATTTCAAATGGCGCATGCTATACATGTTGTCCACCATGAATGTGTGGAAAGCTTCACCTTCAGTTGAAACTTTCAACAAAATACATTTGTAGTTGTAGTGTTTTCAACTTCCATCCAAAGTTGGTGTGATTTGTTTTGATAGGCTTTATAACAAAGATAGGCTTCTTGTCTATGTTAACTTGATATGCTACCAAGCACAGGCTCAAGATTTACACGTCAATACCTGAAATGGTTGATGAGAAAAACTGAAAAAGATGCATTGCAATAACTTTTTAAATACAGTAGCTGTCATAATACAGTTTAATGTGATTCCTACAGTACTCCTGTCATATTAGTTGTTATCAAAGTGATACAAGTTAAGCGTCATGTGGATTTGTAAAGGAATGGCTTAAATCTAGCTTGCTACCTTCAGGGGACACATGCTATTATAATATTCAGCATTTTTTGCAGTTGGAACATGAGCCATGACTTCATATTTCTCTAAAATGGACTGTCTAACTGGTCCATTGGGTGGCACTATGAAATAATTAACCAAAGCCCTATATACATATACTGAAAAGATGATATATAAAAACATATGTAAAGTATTTATTCTGAGATATTCAGACTATGCTACACTATATCACAGATAGATAATACAGAGCTATACTCAGTTCCTTACTTACAAATTACATGTTAATGTTCTTATGTTCTGTTGTGTCAAAGAGTAATTTATTAATGGCAAAAAGTGTTATACAGTACTGTATAATTGCTCTATATCATTTTACATAAAATGTGCCAACAGTTCTCTACTGTTATTTTCAAGGACCAAATACTTATTCATCTTTTTTAGCTATATGTTAAAATAATAATAAATTGTAATGTCTTGGATGACCTAGTCATTAAAACCTGATGATTGTGATTTAAATCCTGTGACTTCTCTCATTTTCAGCCAACAAATTGTCTCTAAACCTCTGGAGTACTATTGGTTCTTACATTCCTTGTTTACCACTGACTCCTTATTTGTCTTCTTACCTCTCGTCTAAATGCCTCATTCATTATAACACTTTCTAGACAAGGCAGAGTCAATGATTCCATTTAACCGCCACACTGGGGCTATTGTCCCCTTGTTCCGTACAAAAATAAATAAATAAATAAATAAATAAATAAATAAATAAATAAATAAATAAATAAATAAACGACAAATTACCACTAGGAAATTAGATTTAAACTATTTGTAAATCAATATCCTTTAAGCACTTTAAATGAAAGTGCTGAGTGGCCTTCTCATTTGTAAAAGACACTGTGGGCTTCTGGCTTTGGGTATATACTGTATAAGAGGTTTTCTAAAAATAGTCATATGACAAATCAAATGTTTTATTTCACATTTTTAAACAATGGTTATTACAGTCTTTTAGTGTCATATAAACATATCCTGACATAACGTCATATAAAAATATCCTGTGCTAGTTTGACTGCAAATTAAGGCAGCTGGCCCACTCTAATGACCTGGACTGCACATGTGGTGATGTGACAGACAAACAATCCTATAACCGGCCAAGCTGAACATGTTTTCCCACAGCTAACCAACCATACCAGTCACGGCACTTTCCCTTCTGACATTTCCACCCAACTGATTAGACCAGTGGGTGATCTTTCACTAAATAGGCTAGATCATGATCTGCATCTTTTCTTCTTACTTTTTCCTTTTCTTTTTATTTTTACAACAATATGGCCTTGCTTTTGCATGACAGTGTTACGGTAATGACAGGAAGTGCTATTATTTTAATTACATGTGTATTGTGTAACAGACGAACTGGAGCTAGGCTCTGAGGACAGGTGTTATTGGGGTATCTACGGCTCTCTAGGGGACAGCACATTCTAATCAAGCTCCAGAATGACTATTTAATGACAAGAGCTCAGCAGGGGCTCAATATTGCCTAAACATGATTATCCTTCTGTACAAACCACCCTTCCAATAAATGCACCCGGTCTTACATCCAGCCATTCACTCACTAATATTCACATAGCCTAAAGACTCAGAGCAAAAACAGAGGACGAAGAAATAAGAGACTCAGCTCTGTCTGACCTTAAAGCCTCAACCAGGCAATCAACAAACACATGAAAGTTAGCCAATTTTCACAGTCATTTTCAGAAAATATACCCTTACTTCAATAATGTTTTAACTAAAAGCTCAATTTATGATTTTAAGAGCACATTCTTGTGGACGAGTATTTTTTCCCTAACGCACAATAACCAAAAAATCATAAAGTAGCATAAAGTTTGTGTTACGCAGTTGGGGCATAGATAGAACTAATTCAAAATCATTGTCTCAGGATACCGTCTTTCAAGAATTTGTGTGTTACTATTTCATTATCACTCCAATGCAACACAATACATTTTGTGTGAACTCGCATGTCCTTGTGCTGCATGTTTCTCCACTTGGTGATATTGCATTTATATCTGCAACAGACTCATCATTGCAATGACTCCCATATAACCCACTTCATTAATAGAGGCTTTGCTATTAGTTAAAGCTATTAATCCCTGGATTCAAGTAAAACAGTGCTAATGCTTAGTAATATTGAGAAATACATTAGGAGTGTCTCTTTGTGTTTAATTAACTGCAGCCATTTTTGTTCTCATCAGTTAGAACCAAAATGAATATTTCATCACTTATTAACACGTCTCCTGCATGTGGGAACTACTTTCCCCTTCCTCATCTCATTTACACCATCCCAAAATAGTTCCTGTTGGAACAGCAAGCTCCTGGGTTCTGACACTGCAGTTTTCGCACTCTTTTTCTCTAACGATCTAAGCAGTCTGATAGTATCTGAATAGGCTGAGTAGAAAATACTGCAAGAGCAACTTTAACTTTTGCATTGCTTAAGAGACTGACATGTTAAAGCCACTGTTAGAGGTATGACATCACAATATTTAGATGAACCTGAAATCCTAGAGCAGTGCCATGTGTCTAATAAGAGTTTTGGTTAATGTTTTCTTTGAGTAATGGCTCATGGATTCGATTAGAGTCATTTGAAGTCATCTGGTGCTGCTGGGACTCAGGTGTAGCTGGAGGCCTTCTGCCCCTATGTCTGACAGTGATCAAGAAAGGAGAGAGAGAGAGAGAGAGAGAGAGAGAGAGAGAGAGAGAGAGAGAGAGAGAGAGAGAGAGAGAGAGAGAGAGAGAGAAAGAGAAGAGAGAGAGAGAGAGAGAGAGAGAGAGAGAGAGAGAGAGAGAGAGAGAGAGAGAGAGAGAGAGAGAGAGAGAGAGAGAGAGAGAGATCAGCTTAGACACATGTTGAGAAGAGGGTACATGTCCCTGGAGAGAGGCTCTCCTATTCAGCCCAGGACTATACCAGATGGGATCTGCTTTATGTATGTGTGTGTGAATGAGAGAGAGAGAGACTGAGAGACAGAGAGAGAGAGTGCAGGGGGGCTTACATTTAATGAATGCTACACCTCACACTCCACTCCCTTTGATTAAAAAGTGATGTGAAAGAGACTGCTGGCGGATGTCTAGAATGGAGGGAAGTAAAAATTAAATAAGATCACAATAAAAATATCTGCTTTTAGAAGTATATACCCATTTAGGCTTTACATTATTTATTCAATAATTAGATCATTTTGGTTCCTTTTTTTCTTTCTTTTTTTAAAGTAAATGATGAAAAATAAGAATTTTGGTCTGCCAACAGAACAAGACTACTGTATGTCAGGCTTTAAATTAATAATAAAAAAATAAATTTCTTATAGTATAATACTTTGAAATGCTAAATAATTTGGCTATTTTCAAGAAATTTTCACATGCTAAGATTACATTTTTACAGTAATGCTAGTGCATTCAGTAAGAATGGATGACGTGCTAACAGCAAGTATTAACAATAATAAATTCACTTGAGTCTACATAGAAATGCAGGATTGTGTATATTATATTGGTTAATAAAACATATGAATTGATATTGAGTTTTCCGACCGGCAGGAACAGAAACATATAGGTAAATACAGTTTGCAGTACTTCAATGAGAAATATTCTCTCTCTCTCTCTCTCTCTCTCTCTCTCTCTCTCTCTCTCTCTCTCTCTCACACACACACACACACACACACACACACACACACACACACACACACACACACACACACACACACACACACACACACACACACAGACAAGTAAGTGCATACATCACTGGTGTGCACATGAAGGCAAGAGACAAAGAAAGAGGAGGAGCCTTTGTGTACAGTAATACTGAATCAAATGAGTTGGGGATAAAATAGATGAAGAGATAAAGAAAATTCTAAATGACTTATGATAAATATAATCATTATTTTATGAATTATATGACAGAAATATGGTTACCCTTAGCAAAAGCTCCTTCTTTCTTAAAATAATCTTCCTTAAATCAGGTTACTTTTTGGGATTTACAATCTCTGTTCACCGTTAAACTTGAATGCAATTTTCCCCCCATATGATCCTTTTCAGTAATGCCATAAAATATTTGTTGTGTTATATGCATTGGACGAGGTATAAATTAAATTATAGACTGTCTAGAATTTTAATGAATAATTAAATGTGAGTATTATAAAAGGCCGCTTGACTAGAGACATCATGTAACTGAGAATAAGGAAACCTGCAATCTAAGCTTTATAAGGGGATGTAATGCAAATTTAGGATTAATATATCATTACATACACTACAGTTTATTTTTGATATTTTAGAAAGACTGTATTGTATTTATCCTGAGAGTTTACACATTCACCTGCTCCTAACTATACAGACTGATCATATGCAATCAATTAATACTTCAGGCATAAATGGGAAAATTACATTTGATAAAATTTCATTCTGTAGTCATATTTCTTTACTCGGTTTAATTTAAAATGTAGACAGTCCTTTAGTCCAAAATGTTGGTTCCAGTGATGAATCTTTCTGCTCTAAAACTGTCACCAAATTAGTATTTTCACATGTGATTTCTGAAAATATATACAGTTTGTTTTGTAGGCCCTACTAATGTGTACAATTTAGCTGGTAGTACACAATGTATACAATGTCCTTAACAAGCATACATAATAATCTCTCTATTTCAAGATACACGGGCTAAACCTGAGATCCAAATGATCATGGCTCCTTCTGCTCTCTGGACCATCCTGGTGGTTAGAGTCTTATCATGTTTTAAACCACTTGCTATTGCCGAGTCGATCCCCCACATGGACGGCCTAAAGATACATGGAAAAACTGCGTATGGTACCACTTAGAAACCATTAAGATGGCTTTGGACTGAAATTTGCACTCCAGAATCCATATGAATGAATTTCCTGATTACAAAATTGTATGTTCTGAATATATAGCATACAGTTACAGAGAGCAAATTCATAAAGAAGGCAAATAAATAAAATTGAATTGAACTGGGGATTACATTTTTTTTTCTAACCCCTCTCTATGGTAGAGCTCAGGCTTCGTGTTTTTGTTGTACCTTTTTAAGTTTTCTGGATTGAATTGCTCTGGGTTCATGATCTTGAAAGTACAATGACAATTCATCACCAACACCTTTACAGTCAGCTCATTCTCCTTTACTGCTGTTGTGGTGGAGAAATTGGCTGTGTCTGTGATGACACAATAAGTCTCTTCATCTCTACAAGCTACCCAGTGCCATGTGAAGAAAATGCAAGAAAACTGCAAAACAAAAAGCATGCAAATTACACTGATAGACCAAAAGCAGAGCATAGGAATAAGCTGAGAAGAGAAGGCAAGCACTAGCTGAGGTCCTATATTAATCACAAAAGCAGTGAGTTAATATGTTATCAAAATAACATATTATTATATAGTACAATACTTGTAAATTCCCATTATTTCCAGCTCAGAAGAAACTCAAACTAACTTGATCTGAGTGACATTGAGAGATATCTCACTCAGATGTGAAAATTATCCTTCCCTTCCTTTTTTCACCAATTCCCTGACATTTTTTAGTTGCTGTTTCACCTCTTTCTGTCTGACACTCTATCTAGTGATGTGTGAAGCTGGGTAAATATATATATATATATATATATATATATATATATATATATATATATATATATATATAGATGTATGTATAGAAGAGAGTTGAAGAGTGATAAGTCAGTACTAGATATGCAGTGCAGCTGCTAATTACAGTGAAGCTAAACAGACGTGAGTCACAGGTGTCACTGGTCTCACGTTTTGCAAGTAAAATCCATCACTACCTCAAACCTTTAAATAAGAACTGCTCCAATGTCAAAAATTAACATTTCCCACTTCTAGTTTTCAAATCCTATAAATAGACTTATCTCCATAAACTCATAACTTATCATCATTGCCTATAGTAGTGACAAATGTAGTGGTGTGATAGGATAGTCATCTGTCATTAAATATGTTTAGAGATTCGTGATAGTGACAATGAGATGAGTGGAGAAATTGCCCGGAATGTTTTTTTTTTTTTTTTTAAAGAAAAGAAAGAAAGAAAAAAAAGAAAACAATTGAATGTTTTTAAAATTTTGCAAAAATTGCTTTCTGTTGTGTGAGTTTCTTTCATGGTTTTATGATGACATTTTGCCACAAACTGTATACCATTATTCAGGATACAAACTTAACTCCTTGTACAGAGGAAACTAATGAAAATGCTCCTCTTAGTTATATGAGGAGGAGATGACAGCTGCACATGGGAGCATGTTTGTCCGTGGTTTAGTTGTTTTATTCTATCATGGATAGATTGATGTATCCCACTCTCCCTGCTGTAATAAAACTACTGACCCTCGATTAGGCACTGCCACTAGTGTTTCATCACAGGCTTAACAAGCCATGGCCTTGTTGGTGTTTCCCCTCCTCTTTCCTACTGAGCATTGTGATTCAATGAAAGGCCTTGAATTATAATGAGGCATGTAGTGGGAGGGAATTTCATTACTGAAAATAATTATTTTCATCAGTTCTCATGGTGTCAGATAATTTTGACATAAACATAAAAATGAGAATGAAATTGTCTAGGCCCATTGACATGAAAGCTTCAAAAAAAGGCTGGCTCGATGAATGCAAAATAAATGTAAAAAAAGTCCCTCATGCATTCCTTCTGAATTTCATCAGCATGTTCCTAGTTTAAAGCATGCTAAATCTGTGTTTGCACTGGCCTTCTGCTGCTGTCTCTCTGCATACCGGTGCTGAGAATACAGGTTTCCATGGTTTCCAGGACGAGAAAGGCAAGAAAGGGGGAAAAAAAAATTCCATTTCATCTGCAAGAGTCAGAGATACAACAGCAACTAAAAACCAGGCATTCTATCTGTTATAGAAAAAACTCACAATTATTTAAGCTACACAGCATTCAACTATCCTGTCATTTCCCTTGGTCTTTCTGAAATTTTACAGTGAATGCATGGTTCATCGTATGCCGTCACATGTGTAGCTTTATCAGCATAAGTGCCACTCACCTGTCTGAGTTCCTCTCTAATGAAGTGTATTTATTTAATCAGTCACAGACCTGGACTCTTGTATAAAAAAATCAGGAAAGCTAATAAGTGAAGAAATCATTTGGCTTAATGATTTAATATTGAAATATATAAAGGCTGGCTTCCCCGTGAACTTCTTTGATCATGTTAACAGCAACCTGATCTGATTGTGTATATCTTGACAAGATTAAGTGACCACATTAATCATTAATTACCAAATGCAAAATGCTCACTCTCTTTCTCTCCTGTCCTAATCTGTGAAAGTGAGGAAATCTAACTAGATCACGAGTCAGTGTGTCCTCAAGGGACCAATTTGGGGAAACTGAACATTCAGGCTTTAGTTTCCATTTAAGATGGACTCAGATGCCTAATGCCAACCGTTGCCTTGGCAACCAGTGATGCCACCATCTGTCAGTACACTTCATCTTAATTAAGAAATGTGGAATGAGACACATACTCTGATCTAAGAGAAATAAGATGTATTTTAAATTTGATTGTCTATATCTAGTTTGAGGTTATTATTCAGCACATACATACATACATATAAATTATATTTAGCATAGCTGCTGGTAACAAACAATTATATAAATAAAATTGATCTTTTATTACATTTTAATACGCATTGGAGATTACAGTATGTGCTGTTGTGGCAGCTAATTTGTAATACTGCAGCTGTGTACATCTGTTAAAGAGCACTGTCTCCCCCTGTCTGCGATCTATCCACAACACCGACTACATTTTTGTATGCAGCAAGAGAGAAAAAGACATTTTTAGTTGAGCTGTACAAGCAGGTCTGTCCACACACTCAGTCCCTTGACCTCAAAGTCCCCATCAGCCTGTTTAAGGGCAAGCAACTGTTCTTCAGTTTCATCTTTTAAAGGTGAACCAGAGCTCCATAAGGATTTAAACCGGTTTGTGAGTGTCAGAAATGATGCTTCAGTGTCACAAGGTTGTCTCCATAATCCATTGGTCACGTCATACTCCAAGAAGGACGCTGACTTTTTTAAACTGTCCCAATAAGCAAGCCTAAATTTTGGCCATTGTTGAGAAAGACTGGTGCACAATTCAGGAGGTAAAGACTGACACATCCTGTGCCGCAAGACATCGTGTCCTTCTAACCAGTCAAGAAGAAAGTCTTGGGCTGCACTTGTGGTGTCTGTTGACAAGAGGGCAGCTGCTATAAGTGTCAAGAAGCCATCCTGTCCTTCTCTACTGTCCTCTAGCAAACAATCCAGTAATTTATTAGCATATTCCAGGTTGCATGGGTGGCTCAGTATGACCTGAATGCGCTGTAGGAGCATCATACCATGAACTTGGGTACCAGTAGAGAGGCCAAAACCACTCTTCCGGTTCAGTGTAAAGTCGCCCAGGAGTTTACACGCTGACTTGCACGTGTTGAGACCACGTGTATCGGCACGCTGATCACCTACAGCATCTTCAGCCAGTCCAAACTTGTCCAAAAGTGATTTAATAACAGGGTGAGGAGTCGCAGGGTTTTTCAGCAGGCCAATAAGCAGCCTGTTGCTACACTGCGCGAGATCAGATAGAGTCACACACCGGTAACCGGTGAAAGTGAGCGCGAGCAGCTGGTTAGTCACGTGTAGACGGCTCTCTAAAGCGGCACGGACTGAGGGGTTTGTGTGGAAACGTGTGTGAAGATGTTCACAGTATTGTGCCCACTGAAATGCCCTGTCCACTGTCTCACCGTCCCACTCAGTCACCGTTTCAGTCTGAGTAACAGCCAGCAGCTCCACGGTGCTTTCCAGGTTGTTCAGAACAGCCTCCATGGTAAAAAGAGACTAAAGAGTACAAACAGCACAGACCGTGAAGTATGTGCCGTGTGACGTAAAAACACGCTGGTTTGTTTTTCAAAATAAGAGTTAGAAACATTCATTCAAACAAACAAACAAACAAATAAATAAATACTATATATATATATAAATATATATATATATATATATATATATATATATATATATATATATATATATATATATATATATATATATATATATAATAAAAATATAATCTCACTTTGAAAAAAATTTCAGTTCGTTTTGTGCTCTGATTCAGATTACTGGTTTGTATATATGACACCATTCAGTATCTATTATCACTGGGTCAATGTACAACTAAGGTCAAATACCTATTTAAATAATTATTACACCTTACTCATTTGTACGACAGGTACAACCACTGTATGTGCCTGCTTACATCGCAAAATTCGTTTCCTTTCTATATACATATGAATTTGCATAGATATGACCTAACATGATACATAAAGATGAAGACTATATCTTCATAAATTTAACTAATGGTACATTCAATAGGTTGATATTCACCTAATTTATAAAAATATTTCCAACAAATATAATATTTAATAATAATAATAATAAGAAGAAGAAGAAGAAGAAGAAGAAGAAGAGGAAGAAGAACAATAATAAGGAAACATGGACAGTTTTATTTATATTAATAGCTGATTTACTGAACAAATGATTCAAATGATTCAAATAGAAATATTTACATTCCATTCTTCACGCTGGAGAGTCGATTCTACTGAATCAAAGAGTCGGTTAAAAAGATCGATTCGTGTCTACTTGGTGTCCCGGTTGCAGCGCGCGGCGCAGGGAGTAGTGCGATGGCACAGCGAAGCTCAACCAAGATTGGAAACGGGAAAACACAGACACCGTTCAGAGCTGAGGAAGCATGAACATTGCTACACAGATAGAAACGATCAGGCCACAGCTTTCCCAGAGCATTACGTTTCCAAAGGTGAGTCAAAATGTAAACATTGTTGGACTAAATGGTGAGATACACATGCGACCTTTTCCATGCAGTTAAGTGGCTTTTGCACAACACTGATGTAACTTTATTTATTTGTTTGTTTGTTTGTTTGTTTATTATATATTTATTTATTTTATTATTTTATTATTTTTTTATGATTCCTCTTAAGCTTAAAATAAAAAAAAGGTGACATAACAATGTGCTATATTCCATGCACAACTGATTGATGGTTTAAAATGAAATCAACTATTTTCACTTGATAATGTGAACCTCAGAAGTGAAAACATCATCAGAAGCCATCTGCACTGACATTTAATTTTTTCTTTACATTTCATAGTTGAGAGCAATAAAAGACGGCTCTATAACCCATGGAAAGGATGCTTTTAAAGTGCCATTGTGTTGAATAGAAAGAAAGCAATAGGGAAATGTATCACTGTGTATATAAAGAACTATGTGTCACACGTGTGGTTTCTTTATAAGAGCCTAAAACAGACTTTGGAGAGAGGACGAACCCAGCAGCTTTAAAATATTAAGTCTGTTGTAAAAACTGAGGAGACACAATGTCATGCACACATGCTGTACTGAGAACAAAATATAATACTTTTACTTGACTTGATTCTAAAGCCAGGAGACAGTTTAACACAGTTTTACTTTCCTCTGAGCGATTAAGCAGTTCTTGTACATTTGGCCAGCACAATAAACACAGAAACCTCAGTCAAAGTAGTTAAAGTCAATCTATTAAACTCTGCTTTATGGCAAGTAGTCAAATAATACTGACTCACTGTCAACATATCAGTACATAGATCTGTGATCTGTAAAGCGTTTAAAATAGGACTCTCTCTCTCTCTCTCTCTCTCTCTCTCTCTCTCTCTCTCTCTCTCTCTCTGTGTCTCTGTGTCTCTGTCTCTCTCTGTGTCTCTGTCTCTCTCTGTGTCTCTGTCTCTCTCTGTGTCTCTCTCTCTCCCCCCTCCCCCTTTCTTAAAGTCATTAAGAAACAAAAAATTTGTAGTGGCAAATGCTCACAGTTTATGTTAACCTGGTATGGTTACAAAAAGGCCAATAGATATTTGGTCAAATAGATTATTAGGTATTTATACATATAAACAAATTGCTGTTTGTTCCTTATTGGTTTTAGGCAGATTGTAAAGGGCAGTGAGAAAAGCTGAAGGAAAAAGTCATCAGGTTTTGTTCCTTTGGGAATGACACAGTTCTCTGAAACAGTTCAGCTCTTGAATGGGAGCCTTTGTTAGTCAAGTTCAGCATCACAGGGTAAATGTTATAGGCTGAAGGTGTACAGTATAGTTTGATCTTTGAACAATCATTATGGTAAAATTGTTATGCATATTGTTATGTGTACAAAAAATATTGTTTATTTTATAAAAATATACTGTTTATTTTTTAAAAATTTTCAAGCTTAGTGTTGTATAGTGGCATAGATTATTTGTTTTATATTGACTTTTCTTATCATGGAGCCCACCACACACACTGACCTTTACCCTCAGCTTCTTTTAACTCTGCCTCTGTGAGTAGTGTGTAAAGTCTTTTCCTGTGGCTGGCTTCATTCATGTATGCTCTGATGAGTTACACCACTTCACTAGGATTAAAGCAGACATAGAATTAATTTAAATGTCTGGACATAGTAATAGGTAGTGCAGGATTATGTGTTTTAAGAATATCACTGCAGAGTACGATTCACTGATGGGTCTGTCTGGTAACTGACAAGTTGACAGTTTTTGTTTGTGTAAGGTGGTTACATATCTCTTTCAGAAAAATCTTCCTGTGGTACTGTTTATCAGTTTAAACAAAGATGCACCGGATGTAGCCATAATAATATCTGTCATA
This sequence comes from Tachysurus fulvidraco, assembly GCF_022655615.1. Taxonomy (NCBI): domain Eukaryota; kingdom Metazoa; phylum Chordata; class Actinopteri; order Siluriformes; family Bagridae; genus Tachysurus; species Tachysurus fulvidraco. The sequence goes on from NC_062527.1 coordinate 10,222,425, forward strand.
ATCATTCATTCTATCGATGTTTGCCTTTGGTTATTGTAAATTATATAATTCAACTAGGACGCACACAAAACTGTCGGTACTATCACTTACTAAGGCAGTGTAATTTGGACTTGGCAAGGTATCATCAGGTACAAAAAGAAATGATAGTTTTCATTTCAATTGTGAAATGTCATTTTAATCTTGTAGCTGAAACTTTATAGAACAACAGTTTTTAACGAAGTTACGTATGTCTTATGATGGGAAAAACCTGCTCTGACTGGCACAGCTTTGTGATGGTGTTAAATGGCTTGCTGCAGACAGTAATACAAAAGCCAGGAGATTTATGTGTTGGGGAGTCACACCTGAGTGCCAGAACTGAACTGAACCTGGCATTGCACACAGTGTACAGCCTTTTAGTTCCAGAGGTCAGTTGTCCTTTGAGAGACATTTTGGATCTCTTTCTGTGTGTTTTTTTTCTCTCATCCTCTCCCTCTTTTCTCTATGATTTACCTGCATGAAAGCTCTACTGTGTAACAGAACATTGTGGGACCGTCAAGAGAGGGTGGTGAGTAAGAATGCCCTATACCTAATGTCAGAGATTTAACTGTAGCTCATACTGTACCAGTGATGAAGAATAGCAAAGCACAAAATGTTCTTTATACACAGAAGCAAATAGTGATTTAGGTCATTTCAGTTTTCTCCTTTCTGCTTTGTTTCATTGTTGGTGCACAAAGAGAAACACAAGATGTCACACTTATATTCACATTTGTCCTTACACTTTGGTAAAAGCCTTTAAGCATACCATCTGGCTATTTAAAGACTCAAAAGCAGCAAAAGTATTGCAGAACTTTCCATGTACCAAATGACTGGTATTAAATTTAAGATAGCTAATGAAGTAAAACAAAGGAACAGAACATATATACAATAGCAGAACTAAAGGCACTAATTCATGTGTTTTATGTTGGGAGCGCTGTGAATTTGCTCATTTGTGGCAGCGGTAGATCTGTGTTTAAGGCTTTGAAAAATTTACCCGAAGATTGTAAGTTCAAATCCGAGAACTATATGATATATTATTTATACTTAAATTTGCTTTATGCATAAACATCTGCCAAATAAAGAAGTATAAAATGTTAAAAGAAGCATTGAGATGGGAATATATGTTTTCAGTAAACACACACACAGACTTTTTGATCCTGTAGAATCTTCCCAGGACGGAGCAATAAACCTGAATGGGCTGAGTATGTCACAGCTTACTTTGAAATTTTGTGTCAAAGGGTATGTTCATGTTAGAGTTCTCACACAAATGTGCTACTGTCTGAGGGGCTTTAAATTTGCAGAGAATTTTACTTTCCTCCAAAGTAAGCATTGTTGTGTCCTGACCACAAAATGACCCATTTGTAAAAAGAGATTGAGACTAAATTTGGAAAGTGATGAGAGAATTGTGAAAAGAGGCTGGACCAATGATGAAAGAGGAATGAGGGGATGATCAGAAGAAAGAAAGCCTTAGTGAATGCCACGAGAAAGTGAACTGATTAACTGAAGCGCTTCATCTTTGTAAAATCTGTGAAATCTAAACTCTGTCTTCGACATCTGAATCTCCATGAACAGACTGTGTTTGGAAAGGTCTGAGTAGCCTAAAGACTCTAAATTAAATATATGTATTTCATCAGGCAAATTATTTTGATTCAATAGTTTTGTTTAATAACATTTGAATTTCATTGAGACAAGAATATAGAATATTGGCTTCAACAGAATAGCATTTGCACTGTTGCCAGAAGATGGCAAGTTTGAATCCTGATGATGCCACTATCATGGCTGATGGCCAGGGGAGCAAAATTGGCTGATCTCTCAGGGTGGGAGGGATGGCATTACTCTCTCTGCCCTGTCAATCAGAGTGGCTCAAGCCAATTGCAGGCATCTGTGAGCTGATGCACAGATGGCTCCTCCATATACCCTGTGATGTAGCATGTGCAGCAGTTCAAAAGATATTTTTGGCTGACTTCATGTCTCAGAGAAAGCATGTGTTAGCCGTCATTCTTCCTGGTTGATTGGATAAAACAAGAATATAGAATGAGACATCTTTATTCTTTGTTAAAGCTAGTATAATACCAATTGTATACTATAGTGAATATCTCTCAAAGCCTTCATTCTGATCTCTTTTAGGCCAGTGAAGAAGCATGTGCAGCTCTGTGAGTCCAAAGCAGCACCCGTTTGGCCCGGGCCTCACTGACCTGCAGCAATACAGCCTGTGGTTGGCCAGCAGACATGAAGCCAGCCTGCTGCCTATGAAGGAGGACCTGGCCCTCTGGCTCACCAGCATGCTGGGTATGTAGGGAATAGTATTGGCTGTGTTTCTTCATTTTAGTTTGTGTTTTAATAATTTGCAGAAAACCATGACAAGACTAATAAAATGCATAGAAGTCAGAAGTCCTTGGTTATCCTGATTTCTTTATAGAATTTGCATTACTATTGTAGCCAGGGAGGCTACTCCCATAGGAAGTAACATGATTCTCATTGCTTACAGCATGTCCTGTTGTACTGTTTACCTTAGTCATAGTCACATGACCGTTTTAGTACTTAAGTGTGAGCCATTGTGTGTTTTTACAGGTAACATGAATGAAAATATTTATTCCTTTTTGACACTTTGTATGGAGCGCTTCTAGACTTTTACCTAACCACGTGTGACTGGCTGTTAGGCAGAAGATTTAAAATCACATTGGACCTGTTCAACTTATAACTTTTCTTATACTATTATAACATATTCTGGGAAGCATTGTGTAACGCCGTGTGCCTCACGACTAAAGTTTTCCTGGCTTGATCCTGAGCTTGGGTAACTGTCTGTGTGGAATGTTCACATGTTCTCCTTGTATCAACGGTTTTGTCTGCGTTCTTTGATTTCCTCCCACCTTTTAAACACATGGTGGTAGGTGGATTGACTACCTTGTGATTGTGTTACTGGTGTTTTCTTGATGTATTCTCACTTCAGATTCTGTTCCAGCTCAGTTTATGAAGAAGAATGACTGAATTACATATTGTACTATAGGTTGCTTTTATTTATTTTGACTGAACTCGAGACAGGTAGTGATTCAGAAGAATTGCACAGATATTACGAGAAGAATGGGGGTGTGCATGTGTGTGGTGTGGGATGTCAGTGGAACGTCTGGCAATAGGCAAGTTGTGAACAGCCAGCAGAGGCAGAAGCAGTGCTGCTGGTCTGCCTGGAGCTGATGAAGAAGAGCAGTTACAGTGGACCACACAACCTCCACAGTAAACCACACTCTTCTCACTGCACTCATCTTGAACTTTTGCATTCATTAGTGGTGTGTGGCTACTTCTAATGTGAGCTAAAAGCAGATATCCGTCTAAAAATTGTGTAAGTAGCATGATGTATGAGCACAGCTGAAGTGGTCATGACTGCTCAGTAGGAGCTGCTGTCCAGAATAGGCAGATTTCCTGTCTGTGTCTCAGCTCTAGTGGCATTTATTTACATGGTCACAGTGCTGCTATTTCACAGAATTAGGTGTGATTTGCTGTAAAATTTAATTAGAGTTAAATTGGATTCATAAAGTGCTTAAACATGTCAGGTTCATGTTTGGAATAGAAACTCTAGCTGGAGGCTGGCATTCAGAGCTTATTTTAAATCTTAGTAAAGAGTTTATTTTGCTTTACTGTATGGAGAAAACATAAAGGGGGCTCACGAAAACTGAGGGGATTTTATAAACGCTCAATTTTTCTTTCTGCTCCCCATACTTCACTTACCACATTTGGAACTCATTAAAGCATCAAACCCCCCTTCTACCACTACTGCACCCCTCTGTTTTAGAAACAAAAAAAGGATGAAAAAAATATATACTCTTTCCACAGAACCCCCTGCCACCACCTCCTATTTCAGAGTGATCTAACTGAGATGGAATGGTCAGCTGGAAGCCAGTCAAAACCAGCAGCCACATGTTGATCAGTATAGTATCTGTTAGTGTGTGTGTATGTGTGTGTGTGTGTGTGTGTGTGTGTGTGTGTGTGTGTGTGTGTGTGTGTGTGTGTGTGTGTGTGTGTGTGTGTGTGTGTGTGTCTGTCTGTGTGTGTGTCTGTCTGTGTGTGTGTCTGTCTGTGTGTGTGTGTGTATATGTGTGTGTGTATATGTGTGTGTGTGTGTGTGTGTGTGTGTGTGTGTGTGTGTGTGTGTGTGTGTGTGTGTGTGTGTGTGTGTGTGTGTGTGTGTGTGTGTGTGTGTGTGTTAGTTATCTGGGCTACTATGCAATAAGCACCCAGCTGTTTTCTGTTGAGGGATTACCATTGCTGTATGTGCTCTTTGCTCCAGGCTGGAACAAGTGTTTATCAGTTAACTTTAGCTATTGAGTCAATATTCAACTGCATTTCACATTTAAATAAGTCCTGACCTGCAGGATTAATAAGCCTCATCAATATGTCAAGTCCTGTTTGATAGCATTATTTAAATGCTTTAAAATTCTTCTATGACACAGACAGTTGGAAAAAGCATATCACAGCATGTGTTACTGTGCATGATTATGTATGTAACCAATAAAAATGGAATAAACTATGCAAAAAAAATAAAAACGGGATTTTTAAGGTGTTGTTTTTTGATTGCTTATATTCCCAGCCTTCTTCTGTCTCCTTCTCTTCCAGGTGTTGAAATCACAGCAGAGAGTTTCATGAACAGGTTAGATAATGGCTTCCTGTTGTGTCAGCTGGCTGAGACGCTGCAGGAGAAATTTAGGCAGAACAGTGGTGAACTGTCACCACCTGGCAAGGTACTTTCTCTCTTATGCTGTTTATTTAAGTACAAAACAGCAAACATTACATTCAGTGCTCATATAATAGACTCAGATATGAAATTATTTTTTAATTCTGATCAGATTTTATTCTGATCTGCTATAAATGAAATAAATTAATAAAGAATGCACACTGAAAAAATGGAAAATTTTAGTGACAACTGATGTCTCCACAATTCCTGGCCTTCAAATTCCAGATCAGAAAATCACATGCCTTTCTGATTAGCATTCATATCCTCTATCTTCAACTCCAGGGGAACCTGAAACAGAGACAAAACACTGACTTATTATCCAAATGACATCAGCATTTTATCGTTACCGTTAAATCATGTAAAATTTCTTTTGCAGATATCTAGAGAATCAAATAACTTTTGTGTGTTAATGGAACAGTTCACAGCAGTATGCATTTCTGATTTAACGTTGGAATGAATAGAAGAATCTTTTTTTCAATGGAGGTGATTTTTGCATTTTATAAATAGATTAATTTCACAAACTACAGTACTGTGATACTGCATATTCCTGCTTCAATTCCTGGCAATTGATTACTATAGTTTTTGACGTCTTACAGAATTTCCACTGATCGCATGTCAGGAGAAAGCCTAGCAATGTGTTCTGTGAATCATAGAGTACGGAATATTGTTGGACTTACGGCATGTCTTGGATGATTTTAAGTGTTGACAGGACAGGGTTGATTCCAATGTATCACTTTCAGGTGGCTGATGTGTGTCAGCAAAATCTAGACATAGCTGGACGTTACTCTCTCACACAAAGACTTTTGTCTGGAATTGTGGATATTTGCCATCTCCTCCACAAAACTCGCCATGGTGGGACGGTGAACTCGGAAAAATGCTGAGCGTGCTGATTTATACAGAGCCGGCTAACGATATTAAGGAGTCGTTAACTTTTTCCCCAAAATTCCCCCAGATGGGAAAAGCATTAAGGGCTGTAGATTTTTGGTGGTAAATTAAAGAAATATTTCTGCTTTTGTTGGCTGAAGCCCATTTTCTTCAGAGGCTTCACAATGGTCCTTTTTTGCTGGTTATGACTCCCTACAGTTTAGCTAATAGAGCCTCTTAAGAATAGCAGAACAGAGAAACTACACTGTTCAGGGTCATTACACTACACTACTATATCATTTGCACTATATCATTTGCAAATCCAATCAGGTTAATCATTTTCTTATCTGAACCACCAATGTATTTTAGGCCATGAACACATTAAATTTACTGAGCCATTACAGATAGAAAATCAGACACCAACTGTCTTGTACCATTGTGTCTCTGAGGTCTATACACAATAGAAGCTTGCAGAATCAGTTCACTTATTAACAGCAATGCCAGGATCAGATCACTATCATATGTCAAGCTCAGATTTTTGTATTGAAACAAAATGGGAAGGGAACATCTCTAGACGCGAATTCTCTGTTCTCCCCGTCTATGACAACAAAGCATCAGAAGTCTTTTCACTTTATCAGGACAATACACTACTCCTCTAGCCCTCCTTGGCTCTTTGCTTGTTTATTTTGTAATCAACCAGTTCTTAAATGCTGCAGGTAATACAGCATATAAAAGTAATCTGTAAAATTAAATAAAGTCATCTCCAAGTAATTTGTGACTTGAAATAGGAATATTAAAAGACACATTTATAAGCATATTTGATTTTGGTTACTCTTAGGGTGGGTGTCTTGTGTAACCATTCAAAATTGTGCAATTCTGTATAGGTGGTTTGTGGACTTTTATTTTAACGAACATCCTTACTGTGCAGAGCCGCAGTCTGTTTACGCACTTAATTCATAATCATTGTTCCAGACTTTTAAAACATGTTTTTAATTATAATGTTATACTGTATATATAATAATTATAATGTTATATATATATATATATATCTTTTTGTGGACACTGAGATCGATTAAAAAAATTAATGGTGTAAGTCATTTTGCCTTTTTCTTTGTGGAAGAAAAGCGTATGATATTTTGCTAGAGGAAAAGAAAGTAGCTTCTTTAGTTGCTTCTTGACAGATGCCAATAATTTCCATAATAAAATAAATAAGAGAAAATTTGAGATGGTGAACATTTATTTCCCAGAGGAGTATTATTGGATGGGGTTGTAGGAGTCTGTGGGGGAGCAAAAGAGATTTCTGGAAAAGCCAAAGAAAAATCTGATCCACTGAAGACTGCATTCTTTCAACATGACCTCATCGTACCTATCTCAGCGCCAGAAGCACATATCCTGTAGGCAGGCATATGCTACATAAATCTCATTGTGGGTGAATGTGTGTGTTAAGTGGCATTATACTCCCAGTTCCTGGCAATCCACCTTCTTGTCAAGCCCCCTGTTTCTCTTTCTCTATCTGTCAGGTTTAGTATTGATCACTGAGGGTTGTCATGATCTCTGGCTGTGTAACCTGAGCTGTGGATGTTGGGAAGAAGAGATCAGTCACTGGACAGTGATTAGACCATGATAAAGCATGTCCAAGCAGCAGGGATTGAGTGAGTCAAAAGAAGGAAAAGATGGAGGAGCACAGAGAGAAGGAAAACAGGTCCAATGGTCTAACATGTGCGAATTGGGAAAAGGGGAATTCTGATGATTCAAGTGGTCAGCAATTTCAGACTGAAGCCTCTTTAAAAGTAATTGCACACAGTTAAAGAACTAAAGACATTTAAGGGGGAAGATTTTATGTAATTATTTGTGTAATGTAAAAGTACTCATGAACATTGAGGGAAATGTTTGAAGGTATGGACAGGTTTAATACAGTAAACAAACTATTCTGCATTGATGTTGTTGGTTTGTGAATGGTTTAGTAGCCACTAAGTCGTTTACAACCATTAACTATTTTTACAACAATTAAGTCTTTTTGAGGCATTAAACTCATGACTGAAAGTTTATCTCATTCAGCCGATCCCTAATCGGAGGATCCCCTGTAGAGAAAGTGCCCCATCTGGCTCTTTTTTTGCCCGAGACAACACAGCCAATTTCCTTTCATGGTGTCGAGAGGTTGGCGTTGGGGAGACCTGCTTGTTTGAGTCTGATGGACTGGGTGAGTAACATTTCCATAGGAGAAATCTTATACATTTTTGATTTAAGCACTATAGCTCAAAATCTGTCTTTACTGTATTTACTGGCCCTCTGGAGTTTTGTTCTTTCTTTCTTTCTTTCTTTCTTTCTTTCTTTCTTTCTTTCTTTCTTACTTTCTTTCTTTCTTTCTTTCTTTCTTTCTTTCTTTCTTTCTTTCTTTTTCTTGCATTTGATGCAACAGTGGATATCGTAGGCTGGAGCTTGGAGGCATCCTACAATCTTCTTTTATAATGTTACTGGCACAGTGCTAACTTTAATAATAGCCAGACTGTTTTTATGTCTAATGTTGTGGGATGATGATGTATGATGTAGTCATTATGACATTTGATGTGTGAGATGAAAAATTTGTGCTAAATCGAATCCAGCAGTTGTGTTTTTGTATTAATAATTAAGCTTTTCCACTGCAGCAACTGCTGAAACAACACTACCGAGTAAGTGATGCTCACAAAACAAAAACATGTGTAGCCAGAAATGAACTGTATCCTAATTGTGAACCACTGTGCCATATTTGAGTTATACCATATTTTGCTGTAAAGATTCATTTTTTGGTTATATAAAATATTATCCTTGTATTTCTGATATTATTATAACTTGTCCTAGGAAAATAAGCCCTAAACTTTTTTGACAGTATTCCAATAAATATTAATATAAAACTCCTCAGAATTGATTTTTTGAACCAAAATCGTCAGATACTATTTGACATACAGTTTCTACTACTGAACATAGCAGTGGATTCTGATTGAAAGGTTACACAGAGCAAAGGGGAGACAAGTCAGTCCCAGCAGAGTAGAGGAACACAGAGGAAGTCCTTGTGCTTCTCAGAGTCCTCACCTCAGGGCTTTTCTGGGCAGCACACTGTAGCTGGCAGTGGATATAACAGAAAAAGGGAAAGAAGTGTGTTCTCTTTTACAACCTTTTCTCCTTTCTGTCTGGGATGGTTGAATGGACCTAATTGTATCATGCTATACTCCCTGGGCTTCTATCTCTCTCCCTCTCCCTCTCTCTCTCACGCATTCAAACTGCTGTAAACTCTGGATACCTTAGAAGACAGTAAAAATTAAACCAGATTTTGTCTTTATTCTGGTTCTTTACACACACACACACACACACACACACACACACACACACACACACACACACACACACACACACACACACACACACACACACACACACACACACACAACGGAAGTGCATAACAGTAAAAAAAGAAAGAAAGGAAAGAATGGCAGTATGAGGTGAGGTAAGGAAAGTGGGGCAGGAAATGAAACTGATTCCTCTGAATACACACAGCCCCCCCCCCTCCACATTACATTTGCACAGTGACACAAGTGAATACTTTGTTTTGTTGGCCTCTGTAAGACCATATATTTTTTTGAACTGCACTTTGTATTTTTACGACTCATTCCTTCTTCAGTAGTAAATGATCTAATTGACTGAATCATTCTGATCAGTGAAGGTGATTCCACATACATGAAATGAGCTTTACATGCTAGGTTTTTGTATTTTCTGTTCTGGTCTTGAGCCATTGTTCGAGTTCAGGATCTCTGAGGGTTTCATTTCAGCCAACTGGCTTAATATTACAAAATATAAATACTGTGTAATTTTAGACATTTAATCTTATTCATTTGTGCTTCTTTCCTCCTGCTTTATTTTCTGCTGAGTTAGATGATTGCATGAATGGAGCTGGAATTGAAATCAGGTGGGATGCACTATGGTTTGGAGATGACACAAAGCTCATCATGTGTTAACTGCATGTTGTGCTGTATCACCTTGATCATTACGCCATCATGCGAGTGAATCATGACTAATAAGACATGAAGCATTTAACAATGAACAGATGTGGACTCTACGAGCAGATGTTTGTCTAGGGTTAGAAGTGTCAAATTTTCATTCAATTTCTGAGACAATTTTGGCACATAACAGATCAGCTTTTCTATTAGCATACACAGAAAAATTAGCATTGAGAGCTACCTGAAAAATGTATAGTTTTGCACAACAGTTTCTGAATACTTTCTTCTGAGAACTTTTCCTAAGATAAACAGTCTCTCAAGTTTTCTGCATGCTCTTTCTGAATGTAAACTCTCATGTACGTAAACATTTTTGTTGTAGGGAACTTTAGAAGAAGGTTTGACAATGTTCATTTATTGAAGTGGGAAGGTTATGAATCAAACAGTAATTACATCACATAAACCTAACCTGCTCAGAACCTAATGAATACATTTACAAACCTTCTGATAATTCTCTGTTAACATTCTCTGTTAGCAGTGAGTAAAATGTTGACATGCTTCATTAAATCTGTCCCACAGTGCCATAGTGTACATACTGTACTGTACTTATTTTTCATTCATCAGCTTCTTACCATCACATTTCTGTGTTGTTGTGTTGTTATTACGTGATGCATAATGTTTGAGAAACTTAAAAATAAATGGACACATGTTTATTGTTGGTTTTTATTGTCTGGTCTCCAGTCTTGCACAAACAGCCACGTGAGGTCTGCCTGTGTCTGCTAGAACTGGGGAGGATAGCAGCTAAGTAAGTGGAGTATACACTATAACACCTTTCACAAACTGCTTGCTTTACCCCATATTTCATTTGATGGATGTATTTTTCTATGTCAGGTATAAGGTCGAACCGCCTGGGTTAATTAAGCTGGAGAACGAGATTGAACAGGAAGAGAAAGCTCCTGAGCCGCCTTCCTCCCCTGTCTCTCCAGTTCAGGGCTCTTCCTTTAACAAAAGCTCCTCCTGCAGGAAAAGCACCGGCAAGCTCCTTGATGATGCCGTAAGTATGACACAAAGCTGCTGGTGTTAGCTCAGTAGAAACCGATTTCATTGGAATATGCAGTATGAAAAATTAATATCTTATTTTACACAAGATTTTTGGCTTTACAAATTGGATAAATAATTTAGAGCTATAACTGAAATCGATGTTTGCTCAGGTAAGGCACATTTCTGAGGAACCTCCCTGTAAGTGCCCCAATAAATTCTGTGTCGAGCGTCAGTCACAGGGCCGCTATCGTGTTGGAGAGAAGATACTCTTCATTCGGGTGGGTACTACGCTTTATATATTGCATGTGTAATCTATATTGAGTTACTTCTACTACATTGATGTACCTTGGAATATCTAGGAATCATAAGGTTCTGCCTTACTATCAGTTTGAAGATATAAAGTTGGAATGATTTGTCTGTCAATAATTTATATTTTATTTTTCTAGACTTTTAAGATACTTGGTATGAAACATCTGGCACGCACTATTTATGTATATAGTGTGTGTAGAAGTATACATGTAATTCGTCTCTCTCTTCTGCCTACACTAGGGGCGTTATGCAGTACCACTATCAGTTTGTCTATCTGTGATCCAGATATCCATATCTGTATTTGGACTAAACCTGAAGTGAGCATGGCCTAAACCAGGACAATAAAATGACATGAAGAGTGTCATTGTGTAACTGGAATCACTGGGAAACAGTTGAAAAATGCCAGATATAAAAATGGCAGCATTCAACATATTTGTTTTTTTTCTCTGTCCCATAATATAAACAAACTAGTAAGCGAATTTAAACCACCAACACTCTGATCAGGCATTTGCTTAATTTGAATCTAGGAATGCTGTATTTTCATGTCAGGAAACATAGCGACATAGTGCATCTAACCCCCTCACACAAAAGATAACCTCCCATTAGTCTGGATCCCAGTACTAAATGCATAAATTTAGTTTCAACCAGCTAACCTGTAGAAAACTGAAATGAGAAATCAAGTACTGTGTTAGCAATTTGGAACTAATTATGAATCATCGTGATCAATATCAGGATAATGAAATCATTTCAAGTTCATAAACCTCAGTTTGAGAAGCACTGATCATAGGCATTTATACAAGGAGTGTCCCACAACAACACACATTCTGCCTCCAGACTAATTGAGATTAGTGATGTATGGCCTGGTACCCATGGGAACTCTGTTACTTGGCAACACAAAACCAGCCCTCACACCCTGGAGAGAGTGGATGATTTAGTACAGAATATCCTCTGCATGTGAGTGTCTGCTTTCTCCTGTTATTCTCCTCACTCCCAGTTTAACAGTATTAGACAGAGTGATAATTGCCCAGTGGAGAAAAGATGAGAGGGAAGAATATTGGCCAGGCTTCAGAGGAGGCAAATAAGCTCTGTAAATCTTTAATGAAGTGGATGCGAAATAGCGACAAGTCCGTCAGTACTGACTGCTCTGGAGTCAAGTATGTGCTATATTTGTACTTTGGACTTGACAGGGTTGAGGTGCTGTGTTAAGATGCAGAGATATTTAAGAAACATCATTTAACGTTTCTGATGGGAGTCGATTTTAGACTCTTCCTAGCTTACTTGGTGTATTTACAATGATTGTATCTTACAACCTGTGACATACAAGGCACCACGTATTAACAACTGCTCACGTATCTACTCAATTATCTACTCAGGTCTCCTTAGATCAGTGTGTTCGATGTGTAAATATGCTGGGAAAGGAACCACTTAGTTTAATTCTGCTGTCTGAGACTTTTTATATTAGTTGTGTAACAATTAAATTTTACACTTGACATTTATTTGTTAATTAGACACTTTTATTCAAATAAATTATTTGCAGAAGATGCACTATTATTCAGTTTTAGTCATTTTAATTAGTTTGAGAGGTGTGTATGATCACTGTGAACCTTTAAGTTTGATTTGTGTAAAAAAAAATATTCCTAAACCACAAACTCTCTTACTGCCAATTTTTAAATACAAATCTATTTTTTATTTTATTTGTCTACCTTTGGAGGAAATGATTTGTTTTCTTTTCAGTTCAAGTATTTTAAAAGGACCATAACCATAGTGAATACCATGCCTCATTTCTGTTTAGAAATCTCCTTCATAAAATTGAATTGAATACATCACCTTTTCTAAATGAGAGATTCTTTCTTCCAGTCAGCTTTGTGTGCTGCTTAGAAACCAAGGTCACATCATTTTTGTGATAAGAAAATAACCTTGAGTGGCTCATGTCTGCTACCGAATGACAGCCATGATGTTTTGTGCAATGATACACTCCCTGTTGCATCCAATAGCTTAAAACAAGGTCATCACCTATTCATACAGACCATTTTCCATGCTACATTTAATGTTGCAGACAGCAATTAAAATATGAACCTTTGTAGAAAAATGGGCATGAGAAGTGTGTCTTAGGGACGAATGAAATAGTGTACACTGATAAAAAAACAACAACTGAATTTACAGTTAGGTTGAAAGAACCGATGTAAAATCTGGTGCTTATTTTTCTAAAAATCGAAAAAAAAAATCTGCATAGTTTTATTTTTGCTTAAATGTCTAGAAAAAGATTAAACATATATTGGACAATACAATAACGAGCGAATTGACCTTCGCTGATAACCTACTCTGAACATTCTATTCTGCCGCCTGTGCGCGTGTGTGTGCGCGTGTGTGTGTGCCTGTGTGCGTGTGTGTGTGTGTTTGAGAATCAGAGATCTTCTATACTGGGGCCTTCTCTCTGCTTGTTTGCTTTAAAATGTGAAAGAGACTCCACCCAATGCCTATTAAGTCAGTGATCGCAGAGCCTTAGGGCTTTTCCTCATTGGAGCCTTCATGGCTACCTCTCTCCCTCACCGCGTTAAGCACCTTATGAATGTTTTATGTTATTATTCCACCTCAGGGCAACATAAACACATTTTGGTGTATTGAAAAATAGGCTCTATGTTGCTTTGCTCTTTCATTTCTCATATCATGCCAGTCTTGTTGTTGTTTTTTCTTATTTCCCTCTAGCTTTCACTTTTAATAAGTTAGAACTGGTACGATGCTTGTGTTTCACTGGGTCAGCTCTTTCAAATGGACAGCTACACCAGAGGGGAAGAGTGATTGCTTGTCATTTTTTGCCCTTTATAAAAGTTTAATCGGTTCGATCAGTAGCTGTTTGCACTTGTATCATAGAATAGAGGAATATATTGCTAGTGTTTTTGACCTAATACAGTGTTATTGTGATTCTTATGTTAACTGCGTATCACCAGATTTATGAAGTTTGAGTGAATTTTAAATTGTGCCTTTGATGTTATGATTTATTAAGCTATTGAAAGCCTGACATTTAGAACAGAAAGAGTGTTTGAATGTGTTTGATGGATTAGCGTTCCCAGGATAAACTATACTCTGGATCTGCAGCTTCCTTGATAAATTGGTTACTGAAGATAAATTCATTCATTAAGTGCATCTTCAAATTTTCAGTCTACAGCATTCTTCCTCATATCGTCTCAGTGGGTTTATTTTCACCTCTTTCTTGTAATTCTAAATCCTGATTTATATATTTTTTATTTTTTGAATTGAATTTGTAGATTTCGTACAAATGTGTCCTTCTCCTAACGTGTGTTACTTTTTCAAATCATTTGCTATATATATATATATAAATATATATATATATATATATATATACTAGCAGTTTATGAGAGGTGAGGAAATAAGTTGCTTAGGACCCCTTGGGATTAGAAACAATAAGTGAGAAACCTTCCTCTTATTCACCTTCTGCCTTATTGGATTCAGGATGAGATTGCCATGGCACCCAGTCTTGTGAATGTGCCTTAAGGTGCATCAGGTGTCAAGACAAACTCGAGGTGTGAACAAGTGAGTGGAGGTGTTGAGAGAAGAAAAGTGATTTCAGTGACTGACTGTGTGCACAGTCAGAAGTCTTAGCGTTTGGATGTGTTTTGTTTACTAGCCCCAGTATCATGATGCTTCATGGATTAATAGTTATAGGTAAATGTGGACTATAGTGGATTGGAAATTGGAAAACGTTTCTAATGTACAACATTTACATAGTTCAGTAAGAGACCTGTTCTGTGGCCCAGGCCAATGGAAATCTAGCTATGAAAAATATGATTTACTTCAAAAAAGTCTTGTGAGAAGACACAAAAGCAGATGACTTGCATGATGTAATGGGTATAATGTTTCGTAAAAAGTGATGTGTGTTGTAATGTGTAGTGAGGCACTAAGCGGAAGCGTATATAGCCTACAATAAATGTGTAATGCATAAAACAGTATATACAAGATTTAAGCATTAAGCATTTTCTCACTAATCTTTCCTTTACATTAGATGCTGCACAATAAACATGTGATGGTGCGAGTAGGTGGCGGCTGGGAGACTTTCGAGAGTTACCTGCTGAAGCATGACCCCTGCCGTATGCTGCAGATTTCCAGAGTGGAAGGCAAAGTGTCGCCCATCTCCATTAAGTCCCCTAGCATTAAAGACCTGACCCCTGACAGTTACCTGGTGGTGGCAGCACATTACAGAAGCAAGAAGTAACAGAGCCCATTGATAGATGAAGAATATGAGGAATGCAAAATAGGCTTTTGGGTGAAAATGGCAAACTACCGTGTACATTGGGATCCAGTCAGTTATATATCTGATGAAAAAACGCAGGTTTAAATATACTCTTGACTAAGCAATGGCAATCTCAAACTATTTCTGAGCTTTATTTTCCTTGCAAATGATCAGTACATGGAGTGCTTAAATGAATACAGCTAATTTAGCTAATTTGACACACTATGTGTTTAAAGAGTACAGCAGGGCTGAAACATAGTCTGGTCTTAAGGGGAAAGGGACTGGAAAAAAAATCTCAGAATGCAATCTGTTGAGTCAAAGATGACTAATAAACACATATATCCTGGAATTGCAACTGATATACATAGTGCGGATTAATGTAATTTTTTTGTTCTACTTTTTTTTTATAACTTTATAACTTTTGCTTAAAACAGACTGATGTATATACATTTACATTGCCATAATTTCTTAATGTATATATTTGTGGTACTATATCATATCTCAATATTAACCATTGTTGTTTTTTATTCTAGAATTTATCCACTTTATAGACAATGATATTCGTAAATGATTTTAGATGATTTCTTATTTTAAGAACAGATATAATGTAAATGTAATCATATTTTCTCTTCAAGACCAATCCAACTTGTGAGCTGTTAATAGAATCTGATGTCTGTCTGGAGTAAAATAAATCATCAAGCATTGCAGTGTTTTATCAATTAAATTAAAGTAATTGCTATTTCTTGAACTTCTGTGTGTTCCATAAATTTATTCTTGTCATTTTCACATTTCTTCCCACTTAAGTTAGATTGCTTGAAACCCATGTTTTCCAGGCTACAGTGTTCAGTTCTCAGTGTTTAATTCCCACCTGCGTGCTTCTGGGGATTTCTTTGTGTCTCCAGTCCAGAGAAATTGAGTTGAAGGCTGATTGGCAACTCTCAGTTGTCTGCAGTGTGAATGTGTGTGAGTGTGTGTGTGTGTGTGTGTGTGTGTGTGTGTGTCCTGTGAAGCACTGGCTTCCTATAAAGGGTGTCCTCAGTCTTATGCCCTGGGACATGCTCCATGATCCCCATAACACTGTGTAGGATACAGAAAATGGATGGATGGATGAAACTTGTCCAAAGAG
The DNA here is from genome assembly GCF_022655615.1 of Tachysurus fulvidraco. Classification (NCBI taxonomy): domain Eukaryota; kingdom Metazoa; phylum Chordata; class Actinopteri; order Siluriformes; family Bagridae; genus Tachysurus; species Tachysurus fulvidraco. The sequence goes on from NC_062527.1 coordinate 10,238,723, forward strand.
TAGGCTCTGGTTGCAGAACTGGCCTACAGCGACCTCTTCTGGCAGAAACCAAAACAACAAATAAATACGTTTTAAAGTCTAAAAAAAGAACGACCCCAGTATTTCAATATTAAGACAGTTATCTAGCATAAAACCAGATCCATGATTTGATTTAATTTTGTACTGATGTCAAGAGGGAAGCTGAGGTTAACTTAAAGGTTTGCAATAGTAACTCGCATTAAAATGCAATGGTTTCAAGCTTCAAACTTTGTGGCAACAGTTTGGGGAGAGCCACATATGGGTGTGATAATCAGGGTTATACATACTGTACCTTACCCATATAGTATAGACTGTTAAAAAATCTACCTTCAACCTACAAAAACATGTGCAAGTTAAGCCACTGTAGATAAGTGAGCTGTGTTAGAGTGAAATACCTGCATGAAATGTTATTAGAGGTTAAATATCTGATGAAATCTACTGAAATTGCAGTTAACTTATAAGATTGTTGCTAAGATTGTAATACATTAGAGATATTTATGTATAGATATAAAACATTTTAGTGTGTGTCAATTGTAGGCATCTAAAAAGTAATTATTCTTCAGGTGACTCTTGTGTGTGTCATTTTCTACTGTGTTTCTAGTCTCTGTATATGTGCATGTGTATCTGTACAGTATGATCAAACAGAAAATCAAAAACAGATGAGATTAAGGAATTTATTCAAGCTCATAAAACAAATATAGGGGCCTTATTCCCTTCAGATGGCGATTGCGAGGATTTAAAAAATATTTAGGGAAAAATAGCGAGCACATTGAGCTTTGGTTTTAAAGATATTTTAAAAGCATTTCTTTTAAAATTTTTGCCCTAATATAAAAACAGCTGTTTTGTGCCTGGCTTTTAATGACACAATAACGCCGTTAACCAGAGAAGTGCACTATAGCTGAGTGAGCTGAGTTATGCTGTAGTCTTATTGCATACACCAGGAAACAGTGATAGATAGGTCATAATTTGCTGCCCTACATTCGAGTAAATCAACACAAAAATAACCAATCAGTGACCTTCATTTACCACCAGTGTAATAAAATTAGAACATTCATTATTAATATATCAGACTGATTCAAACGTGATTCAGCACTCATTTTTAGTTTCAACATTCTGTACAATCCCGAGAGAACATGAGACTATCATTTATATTGCACTGTGGTCCTTTAACTAAAACACAGCAGAGTGTATAAAATAACAGTAAAATATAGAAGCACGTCTAATAGAATGTGCCAAACGTTGTACATCCATCCATTAGAAAATGTGATATAAATGTGTAGTGTTCCATTCATTTCAACCATTTTTACTTTTTAAAAATAACAGACCCTTTTTTTTAGCACCCTGGTGAATGATCGGTGAAATTGCGATGTTTCTTCTCAGCTGTGATCCATAAATAAGTGTATTAAAAGACACAGTGCTGTTTTGGTTATGTCAGCACTCTTTTGGCTGGAACATCGTATCTCATCCAAAGATCTCCAAAGATCAGATTTCCTTTGCAGGAAGCTTGGCAAAATGTTTATATATGCTACAAACACAGACCCAAAAAGCTTTTATTGTAAAGAAAAAAAGAAAAAAACACCACCCGTCTCTTTGGATGGTGAACACCATTCGTGTGGGCTGAGCTGCTAAGTTGACACCAGTTGTCTTCTCTTCGCATCACGTTATCCAACCTGCCACTAAGGGATACAAAAGAACAGACAGAATAAGCAAACTACACAGCAGGGAATGGTTTAATGATGTTCCATATGAGATTTACCCTAAGCCCCCCGCCTCCGGATGGTGATGTGCTCATTGCCTGCTTTTCAATCTCTTCTTGTTTCTTCTTTTTCCTTTCCATGGCTTCTGGGTTCTTGATGCCTCTGTGTGTGCTCTAAAACAAAAAACACAAGCTACAACATTTACCCAATCTTGACTTGGCCTATAATTTGGGATGAAGACCAATTAAACATTTTCTTAAAAACAAACAAACAAACAAAAAAAAACATTCTGTGTACTATGTATCGCACTGAGAAATAAAAAGGGTAAGTCATCATGTTTTTAAACTGGTGCTTGAATACACTGTGCTCTTCAGATGCATGCTGAGAATGTGGGATGACATGGGAAAAGTGAGCATTTGCTTTGTGCACAAGAGACACTTGAGAAACCTGTGTGGTTAAAAGCAGTTGCTCTGTTATCAGTCTTGTTCACAAATCAGTAGCCACAGAAAATCTCAGCAATGTGATGCTGCATAAATGCAAGGTCAAGGTGTAGAGAGAAAAGGGTATACAACTTACCGTGCTGCTTTAGCAGCTCGACGAGCAGTGAGTGTTGATGAAATTCTCTAAAGGGCCCACAAGGTATATGAGGGGCAAACCAAAATCAATTTCAAGCTTTCTAACTAAATGTGATAGACGGAATAACCTGAAATGACTTTACTAATCTTTGAATAGTGACAGGCAGAACTGATGGTGCAGGTTTGATCCTGCATCCTTATAACGCACCCACTACATATGATCATATGACCAGTAATGTGCCCACATGAAACCAGTTTTTCATGTTTTTAATGGGAAAGTGTGAGCAATGTATTTTGAGAATCAACAGAAACAGCCCAGAAGCTCAAAATGGAAAAAGAAAACATACCAAATATGACAGGCATCTGAGAGAAACAGCAGGAGTTACACCAGCCTTGTAAATATCATCAAACACCCTCTCTGTTGTTTACAACTAGGCACAGGACTGAAATAAATCTGCTGTTATTTCATGCAATATAATGAATTAGGAATAAACTCATTACCTCTTTCTGTCGCTTCTCTGCGGCTTCTGCCAGTTGTCGCCTCCTTACTTCCTAAAAAGTAAAAACAAATGCGTTTAAAAATGCCAAATAAATATTATTATCAACTTCAGTGATGTTGCAAGGAGTGACAAAGGTGTGTGTGTGTGTGTGTGTGTGTGTAAGGGTCATCAAGACGATTTGACCAAATTTTCACACAAACACTGTTCACCTCAAACATCATCCTACCTACAATTTCTCCATTCTGAAACAAATCAGATATGATGCAATACTGTGACAAATTCATATGACTGGCTTGAATGCATATAGACCCATCCTGTGTCTCATACGGTCCAACCATATTGCTCTAGTTCCCATTTAAAATGAAGACAACACGTATCTGTGTTGTTTTTTTCCATTATCATCCTGTCATGTTTACTGATAGATGGAAGAGCATCTAAAAATCTGAGAAACATAAAGTTTGATTTCAGGGACAATTAAAACACACCGATTAAAAGACATGTAACAGTAAGGTGAAACATACAAAGGCATGCTGGCAGAAAATAAACAGAAGTAGAGGAAGGTATTTAAGTGCATGTAAAATGCTAATGTGTATGAATTTTGGTTTACTTACAGGATCAGGAGTCACCACGACGTCGTCTGCAGCTCCACCCAGGCAGGGCAGACACATCCCCATACTGCACACAGCAGCCGTGCAACAACACAGCGGTGTAACAAAAGTCCAAAAAAAAGTTTATAACTTCCACCAGAATAAATGACAATGCTTAGCTAAGCAACCTTAGTCAATACCAACTAAAGTAATGCTCAGAATTACACTGAAAATCCCTTCAGTTGAGCAAAAAACTCCGTATAAACAGTGACTACTGTGGGAATGCTAGCTTGCTAACTAGCGACTGCGTAAGCTAATGTAAACACAATCTGATGCCGCAACTAAAATGCTACTAAGGAACTAAATATACAATTAATTCCGACCGAACCTCTTCTTCGTACGACCTGACATCTGGAAAATATCAGTATATTTGTTTAGTAGATATTTATTGAATAATTTGATTGAAATATAAAGCCGACACTAAGCCGCTTTAATCAGCAGCTGTGAGGATGTTGCTAACAGGTTGGTCCCGTTATAGCAAGGGAACGCCTCTGATTTTGTTACTCAGCAGCGCCACACAGCGGCACGGAAGAGCTTTAAAAAGAATCAGAATCAGAATCAGAAAGTGCTTTATTGCCAAGTATACACAAGGAATTTGTACTAGTGTCATACACTCCAGTACACAGAGACAATAAAGAGACAATAAAAATAAGATGAGAATAATTAAAAACATATTCAATTCAATTCAAATGTATTTGTATAGAGCTTATGGAATAATATAGATTAATATGATACAAAAATTCAAGGTTAATATTAGATATCTATTTAAATGTGTTTGTAATTATACCCACAATTAGCAAGTCTGTGGTGAGGAAAAACTCCCTTGAATGGTAAAGGAAGAAATCTTGAGAGGAACCAGACTCAAAGGGGAACCTCATCCTCATATGAGTGACACTGGAGGGTGTGATTATAAATATAGTCTGACAATTGTTGTACTGATGAGGAGATTGTTGCCCTCAAACACCACATGGAGTTGGCATCTCTTTAGTAAACATTACATTACAATAGTCCAGACTAGAGGTCATGAATGCATGAACTAGCTTCTACCATCAGATAAAGATAAGATGTTTCTTAGCTTGGCAATATTTCAAAGGTGGAAGAAGTATGTTTTGTAATATGATTGATATGATTTTCAATAGACAAGTTGCTGTCTAATATAACACCCAGGTCTTTCACTGTTGAGCTACTAATAACAGTACATCCCTTTAAATGGAAGTTCAAGTGTTTCTGTATACTGGTTTTTGGACCGATAAGTAGTATTTCTGTCTTATCAGAGTTTAACAACAGAAAATTACAGGTCATCCAATCGTATTCTCTTTAATACACTCAGTTAATTTGTACAATTTAGCTATTTCATCTGGTTTTGATGAGATATATAACTGGTTATCGTCAGCATAACAGTAGAAACTAATCCCATGCCTTCTAATGATGTTCCCTAAGGGAAGCATGTAAATTGAGAAAAGCAGAGGCCCTAGAACTGATCCTTGAGGGACCCAAAAATGGTATCAATCAGACAGGTAGGATCTAAACCAACTTAAAGCCTGTCCATGAATACCTGTGTAATTTTGTACAGTAAGTGATCTAGGAGAATGTTGTGATCTATAGTGTCGAATGCAGCACTAAGGTCAAGTAGAACTAAAAGTGACATGCAGTCTTGGTCCAAAGCTAAGAACAAGTCATTTGTAACTTTAACAAGTGCAGTTTCTGTGCTATGATGGGGCCTGAAACCTGACTGCAACTCTTCAAAGATATTGTAAGAAGGAGCTCAGTTGAGCAGACACAACGTTTTCTAGTATTTTAGACGTAAACAAAAGGTTTGAAATGGGTCTGTAATTTAATAGTTCATTAGGATCTAAATTAGGTTTCTAAATAAGAGGCCTAATAACTGCCCAAAATGTATGTAAACACAAACAAAAAAATAAATAAAAAGGTAAATAGAAAAATAAATAAATTGTATGTACAGTTAAAATAATCACTCCCTCAAACCACACCCTTTGTAAAGCCCTATTTTAAGGGTTTTTGCTTTGCCTACATATCAACATATCAAACATATCAAGCAAAACAATAAATATCTTATGCACTCATGAAATTCCACTAAACACTGTGTGAGATTGGTGTTCAAAAGACTTGAGGGGTCACAACAATCCGTACAGTTTACAGTTTGTCCACTGGATGGCGACAGCAGCTTTTCATCGAAAAAAAAGACGACAAAGAAGAAGGGGAAGAAGGCTTGGCGTTGATTAGACAAAGCTAATATTAATGGTATATGACATACTAATCTAATCGAGCATAACTGACACAGGACTGTCCATAGAGCTGGAGCTGTTTGCTAACTCTCTCTCGTTGTTTTGGGCTTTTGGACTGTGGTAGGTCGACTTTATTTACATTGCAGTAGATTAGCTTTAGCCAAAGAGATTCTGTCATTAAGCATTAACACAGGAATGAAGACACAAAAGCTTCACTTAGCATGAACATTAACTACTGGTAAAAGACACATTAGAGAGTCGTTTTAATGTTACTCGCTTTCAAACAGCAACAGGGAATAATTTTACATGGCTTATAATAATGTGGTAAAACAACAACAACAACAACAACAAGCAAGAAATACTCAAATTCACTGTGATTAATGATAAACACACTGTTTACATAAACTGAATATAAAGTAAACTGCACACACACAAACAGAAGTGTTAAAAGGTGCTAAAATTCTGTCTATGTAGAAATATATAGTGTAAAATATGTCACTTGACTTGTTTTTCCCTTTAAGCAGTAGTCAAATGTCCCAATGAGTCAAATGAGATCATAAGTATATATAAAACTTGCAGAAGTATAATCTGCATCATGTAAATAATTTGACATTTTCATTTTGTTTTCCTCCTTTGGATCTGCGTGCAGAGATTATGGACGTGATCAGGTGTTTACGTTCTCTTCTGGACCTCCATGTTCAGCTGCAGAGAGCTGTAGCCCTTCAAGGAGAAATCCAGGCCCAATTTCTTGCTCAGCTTTTACATCCAGACAACGTAAGCCCTCGGCAGCTGCCTCTTCCACAGCTGGACTTAACCGGGGACGATTTGGAGCTTTCGCTGTCTGTCTTTGAACGTGCCCTGGATGACAGCAAACTCCCAATGAAGCAGTGGGGTTCGAGGCTAGCACAGCTCCTCTGTGTGAAGACATCAGATGAGGATGATCATGAGCTGAGTTATGAAGCTGTAAAATTAGATGTCAGGAGGCAGGCATGTTCACTGGAGTATCAGAGGTGGAGGGACTTTAACAAAGTCCAGTATGATCCTCATAAGGGGGTGCGGGAGCTGAAATTTGGGGTGGAGGAAGCAGCAAAGAAATGGCTCCAGCCTGAAAGGTGCAGCTCTGAGGAAGTGGTGAGAAAAGTGGCCCTGCAGAAGTTCCTCTCCCTTCTTCCACCAGATGCGATTGACAAGACAAACGAGGAGCAGCCGCAGAACATGGAGGAGGCTGCCGTCATAGCGGCATCCTTGCTAGAAAATGACAGGGATGAATGGAACAGAGACGGGGAGAGACATGACGAATCACAGACTGATCATGGCTACTCAAGGTAAGACACTTTTCCCATCAGACAGTGTGCTACAACATGGCAGGTTAGCAAAGCACCTTTGATTTTGTTTCATATAGCCATATGTCCATAATTATCTACCATTGTTGAACTTTTGAATTTTTGTTAATTATTCTTACCATGATATCAAGCATACTGTACAGAGTTGTATGGGTGGTGGTTAAACATTAGTGAAATGCAGTCATCAGGGAAAAGTCACTCAAGTGGTAACTCAGGTCAGATAACCTCTATATTAAATATCATCACAGGACAGTACAGCACTGCAGTAGTAGTAGTGACTGACTGCTAAAGTTTATTTCATGCCAGATTCACGTCAGTATGCTTGCAAGTTGTGTCTCATGCTCAGTATAGTATGTATCTCATATACGCACAGTATATTAAGGTAAAAATATGCTTTGTTTACTTGACTGGGGTACAGGTAGTTCCAGATCTGTATTACTGTACTGTACTGTAATGTACCACCCTGTCCAGAGGAACAGTTTGTGCTTTGTGTGTGTCATGGGTGTTTCTCTATGTCTGCACATCTAGGATGACCGGGGTGATGTATTCATACCTGAGTGTTTTGACATTTCTTATAAATCCATTTCAGGGATCATATCATCTCAAATGAGCAGAAGAAGCTGGACTCGGAGACAGTTTTCCCATCTGAGAGCCACAGCCTGGAAGTTACTGTTGGAGATGAGCATTTTGAAGAGAAGGAACTTTCTGAAGCTATGCTTTCCCCATCGATGGTTGACATAAAGCCAATACTAAATGCTGAAGACATGCCTTCCATTAGAAATGATTCTCAAGTTCTGCTTCACAGACCCTGCTATAGTGGCGAATCTATGAAGTCTTCACCAAGGCGAGCTAATAAGAATGGGAACATAAGCACAGGACCGAAATTAAAGCGCGCACTTGAGTGTACAGACTGTGGTAGCAAGTTCAAGAGGTTTGACTACCTAAGAAAGCACACATGTACTCCTGGGCAAAGTCTGGGGTGCCAACACTGCGATCTGCGCTTCCCCTCCCTCTCTCAGTTAACTAACCACCTGCGTGTGCATCGGAAAATGTTACACTGTCCTGAGTGCAACAAGGCTTTCAGAGACCGCTTTAACCTCCGCTGCCACCAGCGCACACACACAGGTATGACAGAGATACAACAGGGTTAGTGGTTTAAATAATTTGTAGATCTTAATGATAGTTTGAGGCATTTCACAGATTTCCCCTTTATACTTTAATCCATCTAGCAGTACAGATTCATACTGTACAAGACATTAAGCCTGTAGGTTTGCATCATTATGGCCTGAGTGCTACGCCATATACAAATGGCTTGCATATATAATGTGCAATCAATATCAGAACAAATGTGTCCAGTACTCAAGGTTCCTCCAATAATAAACACCTCCAAGGACTATGTATAAAGATGTCTTTTCAGCTAAGGCTTAGAAATCTCACTTGATGGGCAAGGCGAATTTTTAAGACCGTCCCTAAGAAACACTATAATAAATGCTATATGATTGTACACACTGTCAGCATTCTAACTAATTCTTGGCTCCTCTTGGCAGGTGAAAGGCCTCATATCTGTGCTGACTGCGGCTCTGCGTTTGCACAGGAGCGTGGGCTACAGGAGCACCGCAACATCCACACCGGCGAGAGACCCTTCCAGTGCCCAGTGTGCAGGAAAGGCTTCAGCCACAGCCGCACGCTTGCCAAACACGTGGTTGTCCACTCAGAAGCAAGGCCTTATATGTGCTCTGACTGTGGCAGAGCTTTTAAGATTAAAGACAACCTGCATCAGCATCAAAAGAAAATGCATCCCAGCAAATACTTGTGAACAGACCCTATAGCTCAAACACTACTGAATGAGTCATGCAATTTACAACAGAAAAGTGGTACAATATACACGTTATAATGCCAGAGATGTTTCCGCACAGGTACAGTAAGGTGGAAATAAGTGTCTTCAGTACACACACTATGTCTTTTAATTAGAAAAGAGTGAAGTATCTATTCTTGATCATGTACATAGCTATGTTTGGGGGAAAAAAGACAGATAGAAAAGTCTAACACTATAACAGTTCCCAACACTACTGTATACACAACATTTTGGAATTGTTCAATAAAAAGGGAGATTATATGACAACTAAACCTACAACAAATAAAGAGCAAATAAATTGATGTTTTCAGCTGCAAATTCTCTGGTGTAACTGGTTTTTAGATCAAATAAAAAGGATGGTAAGATTTAGGCAACACTCCTACTGATATACAAACCCACATCATAGTTACATGGCATTATATCCTCGCAATCATTTAACAAAAATGAGTGTAGATGTGAGAGTTTCATTCTAATGCAACAGTTGACATTTTTAACTACAGGGTGTTCCAATTCTCCTTAAATAGGGGAAATGAACACTTTTTAACAAAAGGACTTCCAACATTTTTCATACTTAATTTATGATATATTTTTTTCAGACAGCCTTTAAAAATGGCTTTAACAAAAGAACATTGAAAGCATTCTCCTGGCTGGATCGGGAAGCTATCACAAGATTTCGATGGACTTTAACAAGAAACATTTGACCCTGTTGCCAAACTTGGATCTAAACTTGGGAGAGATGCCACTGTGTGTGTGTTTACAAAAATCATGTAGAGGCTGTTTTGTTAATAAAGATTCAATTTGCTATAAAGAGTTCATTTCACTTATGGAGACTTCTGTTACACACTTCTGTTATAGTTTTGTGTTTCAGTTATGAAGCTGTGGCAGTGTATCATTGTGTTTATTTGGGCATGCGCTTAAAATGCAAGCATCCGTTCAGAAGATTATTCAACTCAAATGTAAGATTCATAAGAATATTCTGTGCTGTTTGGTGACTTTCACTAGATTAACAGTAAACCTGACCCCGAGTGAGTGCATTTTGAAGCAAATCGTCATGGTCAGACACCACGGTGTTATTTAGTAAGTTATTTAAAGGTATAAATGCTGATGTGTCGTCATTCTGCTTTTTCCTTCACTGCTATATTCCAAGTGTTTCAGGTGTAAATTATAACAAGTTCCCTGCCTGTGTTCAAAAGATTTTGACATTTGCAAACTCCAGAGTGACATAAATCACATAAATGTATAGTATAAAGTATCAAATATGCAACTTGCCCAAACGTGCCTCAATAATTACAATTCTTATATTTATTGTTAATATTGTTATTAACCAGTGCCTTTCTATTTCCAGTCCTCTTAATGGTTGGTTCAGCAGTGTTTTTGGTTCCTAACCACCATCCAAGATCACGCTGAGCCGGGAAGCTGTGAAAGCTTAAAGCAGTTCAGTTTCAGAAAACACTGCACACACGGACAGAGTCCAAGTGTTTCTTCATTTATCTTTGGAAATGTTCAGTCTTAAATTCTTCATGGCAGACACCCATTTTGATCCCTTTCTAAAGAACAAACTATTTTTTTTTTAAATACAGAAATAGACTATATAGCCCTGAGTGTATTTAGCCATTTCCAGTTGTTTTGATGCCATAGTTTTGCAAAACTAAACCAAAATTCTTAAGCCGTATTCAATTTTGATTGGTTTTACATAGGAAGGTGTAATTATTGATGGTTTATCTCTAGGATTTAATTCTCTGTAGTTTGAGGGCCTGGTAGTGACAAGGCTCAATAGACTATGCTGCTAATCCATTCCTGAGATAAATATGAACAAATTTAAGTTGTATACTGTTGTATACAATATAGTTTAACAGTAAGTATAGCCTTTGCTTCCTGTTCATTGTGTTCTTCTGAGTTTCAGTCACCAAGATGAAGTGCAACCTCCATGCCACACAAGCCCTAATGTAAATGTCACAATGAGTTTGTATTGAGACATATGCAGTCCACAGGGAATCACTGTGACTCATCTCTGTAATTTATACTGTATATCCTGAAATATTTCACCAATATAATATTTTGCTATAATATACTTTTTTATATATTTATATACATATTTGGAATAGTTTGAAACTTTCCTTAAAACATAACCCAAGTCTACGTACCGTGGATACGTCCTCGTTGTCTTGTAGAAAAGGTTGCACATTGGGACAAAATCCCAATAGAAAAGAGACACCTTTTACAGAACTGTGGACTTGTTTCTGTATCACAGCTGTACAGCTGTGCGCTGCTTTCCTCATTTACGTTACGCACCGCTGGAAAGGCGCGAGCTACACGTGCAAGTGTCGGTGCGATGGAGCTGCAGCCGCTTCACGCTTCACACAGATCTGTACACCGCACAGCCAGCACACACGCACAAGATGGACTGCACCATGAGCACATCAGAACACCGCAACTTTCTGGTAATTCATTTATCCGTATTTGGTTTATTGTGCTTCATGTGGTCTATTTCACCACAAACTTTGCTAACAGACAGATAAGACCAGAGATATGTTAATATTTTCCCATATTACAATGTATAATTTATAATTCTCAACAATTTGCATCGTCTAAATGTATGAGTAAATGATTTATACTGTATATATTCACCATTGTTTCTTTCCTTGCAACTTGGCTCAGTTTGTGGATATGATTAAATGGGCCAAATAATCTAAAACTTTGATCAGATTCTGTCTGTGTGAATTAGTCTGCACAAATGAACAGGACAATTATTGTGCCTTGGTGGGAATGATTTCAAGCTGTAACTTTTATAGCACTACATGCAAAACCAAAGCCAACAGTCTTCAGAAGTGTTCCTTTGATGCATTTTTCAAATGGCACTACTGTATGCATCCTTGTCTATGCTTACATGCTCCTGTGTTGCATAATGCAGCTATTCCTATCACTGTACCATGTTATGAGTCAGACCTCTGTCATAAACTTGGTCTAATTATCCCCTTATAAATGGTCTCAGAGACTTGCGACTCTTTTAAGTGACAGCATGGATATGTCATAGTATCTACTTTAAACTAGTTGCTTGCCTTTTTGAAGGAAGAAGGAGTGTTATTATTTTTGTGTACCATTGATGGAACAATCAATGACTGAAATGATGTAATGATTTGAAATAGACTGAATCTTAATTCACATTACTATTGTTGCAGGAGTTACATCTCTTATCTAGGATTTCTTGTTAATACTTTTAAAAGGCAGTTACTGCTAGATGGCTTTTGTTTTCTTTTCTATTTTTAAAAAAAAAACTTATTTTATGCAAAAAAATGCAGATTAGTATTAGCTTTAGGTTTAGACATAGGATTAATTAGCTACATAAATAATTGTTAAGGCCAACAATGTCAAAAGAGATGTGTTTGTTTGTAATCATAAATTCTCATTGTGTTTTTTTCATGATTATTACATTAGAGCTTTGTTTAATCTATTGAAATATATTTGCTTTTTATGCTGCTGAATTTCCAAAACATGCAGCATAAATAGGAGCCGTTACCACATTTCTTTACAAAAGCTATAGACACTGCTGACAGCAGAGATACTAAGAGATACTTATAAATTGTGCACAGTCAAGAGGACTGAGATTGTGATTTTGTGTTGTGTTAAATAATGACTGAATTATAATATTTTAATAATGATTGTTGGTGTTCAGTGTACAAAATGTGCCAAGTTAAGTTATGTATGAGTTAAGCTTATAGAAAAGGAAAAGAAAAAAGTGAAGTTCCCTAAGTGGTGTTAATTTACAAGTGTTGCATCAGACACATTCATCACATAAAAAACATTGTGTAATTGCAACATAACCCAGTAATAAATAGGATTATGGTAATTATTTTAAAGTACACCAAGTTCCTTGCTATATATTCTGCACTTTGTACAGTCCTTCATACTTCACACATTGTATATATGTTTATACTGTGTATATATAGCATGGCTGCTGAGGGGTTGCCCTCTGTTGATGATTGAGGGACTGAGTTAGCCATCTGCAACTGAACTGACTGCATCAGAGTACTGACTCATTCTACATCTGATTGGCTCTGTCATCTCAGCCATGTTTTCTTCATTATAGACGGGAATGAGAGGAAAGAAGCGGAAGGGGAGGGAAAAGTACACTGAACTCTCAACAGTTGCAGTGTTGAGTATCTTCTAATATCTAATCTAATATGTACAAATGTATATAGCTACTGATGGCTACTTACAATTTGTGTTGCATTGTTATGACCCATGCCTAAGAGACACTGTTTAGTATATTAGTATTTAGTCCAGGGTAGTGAAAAATTAACCACTTTATCTTGGCTGTGATTGGACTGACTATACCTATCCTAGGAATATAGGGCAGAATACAATCTGGATAGAGCTCATTTGCATACCCCTTCTCACCTATGGGCAATGTTGGGTCACTGTGTCTTTTTAGTGTCTTAAAGAGATTTGCTCAAAATTCATTTAACATGATTTTGATTGTTATATCAACATAATTTGATCTGTATAATTAATTTGGGGAAGAGTCAAGGTAAAGATTAATTTAAAGGCCACTCCCCTCTATGGCAGGCATGAGCTTGACCATCAGGAGGACATGCATTATGATGTGTTTTCATTTTCATTCACTTGTGATGATGTTGCACTATCAATAATATATGCCCTGAGGATGTCTAGAAGAATCTAACTATTCTTATATATAAATCATCTTAGGAAGAGGAAGTAAGTTGATTATTAATAATTAATTATTGCTAGCTAAAAGCAATTGTCTAATTTATGGAACTGAATATAATTAGATGTGATGGAAGGGAAGTTAGGAACTGCTTAGTTTTTAATAATACCCTATAATTCGTTTGTAATCTGGCCTCAGACTTAGAGAAGCTTTTAATCTGTCTATGCCGATTGTTTTGTTGTCCTGGAAAACAAATAAAATCATGTGGTAAATATTTCAACAGTGGAACAGCATCCAGTGCTTTATTAATGCATGTTATCATTGAATGATCAAGGGATTGTTGTTGAATTAAAGTAGGGTGCCTGCTCTACTCCATTAGTGTCACTTAACAGGCAGAGAAGGAGATCCTTTACCTTATTAAACATATATGAGGCTTGTAAGAGGAGACTAGCTTTGCAGAATCACTGACCATATCATTTGATCTTTCACCTATGCTTTAGAAAATGGTTCAAAATCCCACTTGAATTTTACTGAGACTTCAGAACATTTATCAATTCTCTTCTACAATTCGGTGTAGTTCCAGCAGCTACTGTATTTAGTCAAGTCAATCTCTGGTGCCTGCGATATTTCAGAATTTGGGAGAAACAACAAATCATCCAACCAATTAGGATAAGCAGACATGACTAATTACCTGTCAATCATGTTTTCTGTTTTGTAAGCTCCCAATCCAAACTTGCACCAAAATTGCTGACTTTAACTTTAAACCCTCGGGTACTTTCTCTGTCTTAGTGTATTGATTTTCAGAGTGTGTTGATTTTTACACTGCAGTTATATACAGTATGTCTCTCAGAGTTCTCTCTGAATCGACATGGTTACTCTTGTGTGGTTTTCAGCCCCAGGTGATGTGAGTGTGTCTGGGGTAGCTACACTGCCCTCTACATTCCAGCACAGCTCTGTCCAGCTGCAAATGTATTTCCAGGGGCAAGGCAAATATACAGTATGCAGTATTCATTTACTAGAAAAATAAGAAAAGCTCTTTGAATAGCTTTATATGCAGTGTCATATTTACAGAGACTTAGATGTTTTAATATATTAGGCACTTAAATGGTATAATTCGACATTAAGAAGTAATGTCTGGCAAAATTTTATAAGTATAAGTTGTATAAGTTATATTACAAATTCAAATTCAATTGTTATTTGTCACATACATAATCCTACACAGTATGACATGTGGAATTTGTTTTAGTATAAAGAAAAATAGTAAGATGGGTAGAAGATAAAATAAAAAATAAATAAAATAAAAATTAAAAAAGATCTGTACAATGAGCAATGAATGGGATGGAATGTGGATAAGTTTTATATATATAATTTAGATATATACAGGGCAGATATAGATATAGGTATAAACATGACAGTGTGCAAGAAGGAAGTTAAGCATGAAATGTGCAATGTATAGTTTGCAAAAGGTCCATCTGAGATATTTGGTGTCGGGAGTGAGTGAGTGAGTCTATAGAAACCAGCCTCTAGGTATTCTTCCGGTTAAGTACTCGGATGGCCTGTGGGAAGAAGCTCCTCCTCATTCTCTCAGTGTTTGCCTGACTGCAACGGAGTAAAGAGTGAATTGTTATAAAAGCTGAGGTCCTTCACGATCAACCAGGCTTTGAAGCTGTGAAGCTGAAGGTGGCCATACAGACATTAGTGTACAGAGAGTACAGCAGGGGGCTCAGTATACAACCCTGTGGGGCTCCAGTGCTGAGGGTGAGGGTGAATGAGACATTTTTGCCAACTTGAACCGCTTTTGGCCTGACATATGCAATGTTGAATGGGAGCTTAGGTTACTGTCTGTAAGGATTTTTGATGTTCTCTACATTTAGTCATAGGTTTCTCTGGGTTCGTCAGTAGGTAGAACCCAGTAGGTAGGAATGGAATGGCTACTCTAAATTGCCCTAGGTATCAATAAACATGTGACAAACCACCCCAACCAAGATAAAATGATTACTAACCCTTTCCACTTTATGATGTATATCTATTTTGCTCTTAATAAACTGACTCTGTAGTAACTGAACTAGACACTTAATTGTGCAAGTAATGGGTCTTCATTAATCTAACACCACAAACATGTGGATGCCTGAAGGCAAATTTAGAGCTTTGTACTTTCACCACAAGGTGGCAGTATCACCAAAGTGACACATAGCACACTGCAGTAAAATTTATACGACCTACATGTCAAAACAAGCTGCAGGAGCCAAACGTTTAAATGTGCATGTTATGGTGATAATGTAGGGCAGTGTAGCAGCACGTCCTCTTCTTTTGCAGTTCTGTAATCGAGGGGACAGCAGGAGGCGGAAAAGGTGTCATGTGGAGGAGAAACAGATGGTATTTAGTTTTGTGGACATCATAGAACTAGAGAACAAGGGAAATAATAGAGAGAGAGAGAGAGAGAGAGAGAGAGAGAGAGAGAGAGAGAGAGAGAGAGAGAGAATAAGTGATATATATATATAATTCTACATGTGATGGGATTACTTATGGACACAGTTCTATCACAACCTTTTCTCTCTCAGAACCCCTCTAATTGTGACCTCTTCCCTTATTTCCCTGCCCCTCTTCCCTCTATGTGATAATGGTGTGTGTGGCCATTTGGTGCAGCATTGTCTACATGAATTAATCTAATGGCATGTCTGTTTATAAGGTCTGGCATGATAGTGTGGTGATGTACTGTATGTGCTAGTGTGCTGTCATGCTTTATCTGGTCTCTGACATTGAACCATGTGTGTGTGTGTGACCTTGCTCTTTTCACTCTATCCACTGTCCAGTCTATGTGACTGCCTTTCCTATTAACCACCTCTATTATGATGATTTATCATTCTGATTTGACATTGTAAAGCACGTACATTGGCACAAAAAAAAGACTGTAAAAGCTAATTTTAAGAATGGCTTTACAATCAGAATAAAATTGATAACAAATACATAACATTATAAATGAGAGGGAGGATGTAAGAAAGAAGAAGAGAGAAAAATTGATGAAACAAAAAAAACAGACAGAATTGTACTAATTTTATCGAGGGCGTGGAGCATAACCCAACTGTAATGTTCCTAATGTGGTTTAGGATGTCTGTCAACATCATCTCTAACTTGAATGAAGCCCTCTCATTCTTAAAGAAATGTTCCAGCCTTTTTTAAGTCTCTATTCATGTGTGACTACCACTTACAATAATTTCAAAATGCTTTCCTGTTCTGATTGAAGAACTTAAAATCTGCCAATCTTTTAATGTAAGTAATAGGGTAGTTGTTGAAACCCAGTAGTCAAGTATTAAAAAATACATGTACAACACAATTTCAAAACTACATCATTTGTAACATTTACTGTGTACACTGTTATGCACCGGAGCAATACTGTAATTAATTAAATGTACTTCATTTAATTAAACATTTCGTGATGTTTTGTGCAATCCATTTGCCATCACATGGAAGCTGAGGCACTTAAATGAATAAATAAATCCTCACTTTCCCTGAAAATGTAGATTAATCAGTGTAAGTTGTACACTGATTAATTGTACAGGTTTAGACATTCTTTGCTAACCCCTTATTGTTTTGATAGTAACAACTAATTGTCTGGAAATATTTGCAATATAATCTTAAGATTAATAATAAACTGATTTAAAATGTGTTGCTATAAAAAAAATCTATTACTGTTGTTATGGTGAAGTTTTGTCTAAGTATATGGTTATTTAATTTCGTGGATTTTGTCTTGGGTGTTTTGTGCCACAGGAGAGTCTTCAGGACACATGAATTTGTTGAAGAAAATGTTTGTACCTGCTCTAAGTGATAACACACTCATGGGGAGCTCTTTTGTCTTGTGAATATTCCACAACTCCAAATTGCTTATATATAAATAATTATATATAAATAATTATTTGTAATGCATTAAGTAAGTATAATAATAATAATAATAATAATAATAATAATAATAATAATAATAAAAAAAATTAATAATAATAATACTTATTATTATTATTATTGTTGCTGTTATTAATTAATTGATTAATTAATTAATTAATCAATTAATTAATTAATTAGTCAATTAATAATAATAATAATAATAATAATAATAATAATAATAATAATAATAATAATAATAATAATAATAATAATGGGGGGCAGGGTCGGGGTTCGAGTCCCGCCTCCGCTTTGTGTGTGTGTGGAGTTTGCATGTTCTCCCCGTGCCTCGGGGGTTTCCTCCGCGTACTCCGGTTTCCTCCCCCGGTCCAAAGACATGCATGGTAGGTTGATTGGCATCTCTGGAAAATTGTCCGTAGTGTGTGAGTTTGTGAGTGAATGAGAGTGTGTGTGTGCCCTGCGATGGGTTGGCACTCCGTCCAGGGTGTATCCTGCCTTGATGCCCAATGATGCCTGAGATAGGCACAGGCTCCCCGTGACCTGAGAAGTTCGGATAAGCAGTAGAAAATGAATGAATGAATGAATGAATGAATGAATGAATGAATGAATGAATAATAATAGAATTAGATTATTTGAAGGATGTACTGAAATATAACATGGCATGTATAAAATAAATATGAAGTATTTGTTAAACAATCAGTCACATGGTCAGATCTGCTAGCTAAAGATGATAGATATTATGCTGGTTTATGCAATATGTTTGTTGAACAGATAATATATTTGTTTTATGGCCCTTTATTTTTTTTTTATCTTCATTTTTTCTCCTTATGTCTTTCATTTGGCCTGGAGCAGGGGCTTGTCTTGGGCAGTTGATTGGCCAGCAGAGCAGTGAAGATTTTATTTATTTATTTATTTATTTTTTAAAGCATTGTTTCTTTTTCCAGTAAATTTCCTTTACTGCACATGCCAGACCCTTTCAGTATTTCAGTGTGTGTACGATTTGTGGCATTTTACTTTTAGCTCAATTTTGGCTGGATGAGTGTTGTACTCTGAAGGATAATACTGCTGCAATCTCGATATAGAAAGGTCTTGCTGTACCCTGACATGGCATACCCATAAGTCAAAACCACTCAACCATGTCATTAAAAGAAGACTCAGCGCCTCTGTGACGTGCAGCTTCTGATCAGCAAATCAGAAAAAGCTGCACTGGTAAAACCCTTTCTTTACTGCAGCAGTGTGGGTCCACAGTGCAAACGTACATATACAGTGAGTTGCCATTTTTGTTTATATGAGTGAAAGTATACAGCACCCGATGTTATAGAAGAGAAAGAAAAACTGTTTTGATGATTAATAGCAGTTGTAGTGTTATTCAGAGGCGGTGCCAATTTGCTCTTGGCAGAGCCTGACAGTGTTGTGTGAAGCCAAGCCAATTAGTGCCAATTCACTCCAACCTGACCCCAAATCACTAAAGAGGTGCTTTAAATCAGGAGCTGTCCAACTTTCCTCACACAAGAACCACTTCCAATATATAATAAGCAAAAATACAAAACACTAAAATCCACTGGCCTTAATTAAATTTATGCGTTCATCTTTGATTATTGGTGCATCTGATTGTGCTTCATGGGCAATCGGAGGTCTCCGGACCATAAAGGAAATCATATCTGGCAATATTGTGGCGCATTTAGCTCGAGGGTGTGTGCGTGTTTGGTAAGGACTGGAAAATGTTGGGCAGTAGGAAACACCGGGTCCCTTGCTGTAAATCTCTATAGAAACAATCGCTCATTACTCAAAGCTGATGCCGAGCTCAGACAAAATCATATGACGCAAAATACGCTTCAGTGTCCCTTACATCCGCTCTCATTTTCTCCTGAGTCTGGTCAAATAAAGTACACCAGGGTCGCTGTGGTGAGAAGAGAAGAGAAGACAGGACAGGACAGGACAGGACAGGACAGGACAGGAGATGAGAGCAGGACCCCTGTCTGTGCATCACATGTACCGTTAAACGAGCGGAAATCGGAGCCTGTCGCACTCATTTGGAGTGGATCTGGCAAACCGACTGGACTTTTCCCCAGTGCGTTTCTATGACAACAGGCTCGGCTCGA
This sequence comes from Tachysurus fulvidraco, assembly GCF_022655615.1. Taxonomy (NCBI): domain Eukaryota; kingdom Metazoa; phylum Chordata; class Actinopteri; order Siluriformes; family Bagridae; genus Tachysurus; species Tachysurus fulvidraco. The sequence continues at coordinate 10,258,269 of NC_062527.1, forward strand.
GCGGAGTTCGGTGCGTGACGGGGTGCGCTCGGTTTGCGCAGTTCAACGCAAGGGGGAGGTGGAAACACCCACGGCAAATACCACCATCCTTCCTTCAGCCTGATGTATGCACCTTCTCTTTACGAGTGCGGACTTTTATCTAACCTCTGGAAACTCAACGGGACGTCACTATGGTGCATCATTCTGGTTCAATACAGTCCTTCAAGCAGCAAAAGGGTCGGTATTAGTGGACTTAGTGTTTTTGTGTGTGCGCGCGTGTGTGTGCGTGTGTGCGCGCGTGTGTGTGCGTGTGTGTGTGTGTGTGTGTGTGTGTGTGTGTGTGTGTGTGTGTGTGTGTGTGTGTGTGTGTGTGTGTGTGTGTGCTGAGTGCGTGTATGACAGAGGGTACTTTTAAAACGCGCTGTGTGAAACTGAGCTTGAACTCTGTGTCAGTTTGTGACGCACGTTGTTTCCCCATTAGGTCATTTTCACACTGCAGACCTGGTTATCAGATGTGAAAAGAAATGTGTATAGACGTGTGTGGAAACGAGCTGTAAAAACAGTTTAGAGCCTCAATAACAGAGATGCTGCTACTCTGTCAGGCTAGAACTCACTGTCTCTCTCTCTCTCTCTCTCTGTGTGTGTGTGTGTGTGTGTGTGTGTGTGTGTGTGTGTGTGTGTGTGTGTGTGTGTGTGTGTGTGTGTGTGCGTGCGCGCGTGCGTGCGTGCGTGCGTGCGTGTGTGTGTGCGTGTGTGTGTGTGTGTGTGTGTTTGTATTTGTCTGTGTGTATGTCTGTGTGGGATTTGACAGTGTTTCTGTGTTCCACGAAGAACATTCCTCTGCTGTCTCTACTGTACTAAGTGGATCTGGCACAGTATCAATGTGTAGGCTTGTGCTCTTAGAGTTCCCTTTTGAATATCTTCTGCTTTTCATGCCTTTCTACTACACTTGTAGAAATTACACACTCTCAGGAATTGATGTATGTATTTGTACATTTCCTTTTCGCAGTCCAATCAAAATTCATATTTTGTACGTTTTTGTGTTTATATTTTACATAAAATATTTGAATACAGAGTGTGTTTAAAATAATTAATTCATTATCCCTGTTAGAGAAGCAGTGGATCCAGAGCTGATCCTACTGGGAACATTAGAGGAGAGGTGGGAATATACCTTGGACAGCTCCCTAAATATAATTAATAGAAAATAACTGTTTTCTAAAAGTACACGACACACATCTTATCAGGTTAAAAGAAACATACTAAGGATTTAAAAAATGATTATCCAGCAACATGGATAAGTGCAGTTTGGTGCTGTTGCTTCTGAGAGTGCACAAAAATATAGTCTCCATTTGTGTCATTTCCATGTTATACTTAGTAATTTAGCAGTGGAGATTTTGACGTGCATGAGAATTCTTTTTATTTAAACAATGACTGTAGCACTATCTGTGATCCTACTAGGGTTGAGCAATATGACAATATAACAGTAATAATAGTGATAATTTGATAACCTAAAAACAAATGTGTCAAATCTAGTGTGGGCAACTCCATTGTCACAGAATTAAATGCAAAACGTTTCTTCTTTATTTATTTTCATTAATATTTTTGTTCATACATTAAATGTTTTATTTTTGAAAATGAATTTGTAATGTAATGAGAGCGATTCTCTTAGTAGTGAAACAATGAACAGATAAATGTTGTATCATTGCCTTTTTAATATTATATATGACATTATATTTTGTTGTAGATCATTAAGGTCCTGAAATCAGTAGCAGGTTAACCAAAATTTTGACTGATTTTTGTTTTGCTACATGCAGCTAAAAGCATAATCTGTGCCGAAATCACAGAGAGGTCCACTACAAGATTGCTTGGACTGCCAGATAGTGGACACATCTACATAACATTAACATTACATTTATATTGTGTTTAAGTGGTGCTGTGTATTTAATTGAATTATTTAATTTTTATACTTAACTTTTAAACTCTTTTCTACATGTGTATGGTGAACAGGTTGTAAGAGTTAAAAACCCCTGGCTCTCCTGCTGCTGCAACTATGTATAATATACATATGTAAAATACACAAATTCCCACAACTTGAGAAAGTTGTCATTTTTTAGGCACCCAGGTTTGTGGTAGTCTTCAGTTCAGCTTCACTAATGCGATTTGGTGGGTGGCATTGCAAGAATATTATATTTAGTATAGTTGCACTGGGATATTTCACTGTGTATCACTTGTTTTTCACCACATAAAATTCCAATTTTAGCAACAGTTAACTTGAACCTTTACTATAGTAGTTAGCAATATCACTAACAGATATGGCAATGGATGGAATTGCACTTTAGACCTCAAATATAAAAGCTAATCTTATGAAGATGAAAGGAAAGAATATTAGTTACACAATGTTCATTTCTTGTTTATAGAACTGATACAAAAGTATAAAAGCAATATCATCCTTGCAGTGGTGCTGTTATACTGAATATTAATAGGGTTGTGAGTAGCAGCCTTTGCTCCTACAGCTGACATACAATATAATCACACTTTTGCTCTGTCTTGTGCACACTTTATCCACACTATCTGGATTCACAGAATCTCACATTTTACTATCTAGACTGATCCCTGCTGTCTTTCAGCTGTTCAGGCAACCAAATGTAGAGCAACAAATCCAGAGTGCAGATCATGACCTTGTGCAATTCTATGCTGGCTCTTATTCTGCTGTTCCAGTCACACTACATCTGAGACTCGCTTTAGTGTTTATTGATCAACAGAAGTGGCAGACACAGCATGGTATTTATAGTGCCACTCTTCTGCTGTCCCAGTAAAGATATTTTTGTATGGTATTGATAAGCATATATGTACCCAGCTAATTACAGGGTTTTTCGAGTGAACTGCTGACCCAGTGGTTAAATATTTAAGACTTTGCTGAGGTAAAGCACTGAAATGCAGACACTGAGTGGAACTGTGGCTGTGATGGCTCCATTTCTCTGACAGCTGCTGCTTAATGAAGAATAATATGCACTCTGTTCATGTTTATACAGTATTAGAGAATGATGAATGTATTATCAGTGAAGTAATCTGTAAAGTGATTTAGATATTCTTTCTTATATGTTCATGATTTTAAGGTGATGGTGTCATTTCGTGTTATCGTTCATAAACTGTGGTGTTCATGAGTAATGACATAGTGGACAACTAGTTGTAGATTTAAGCATTTGGTGTGCTCTGTCAAATCAGGTTTCTAGAGAGGAAATGATGAGGTGTGATACAACCTTCTAATCTTTAATGATGTAATAGCAAAAGCAGGAAATTGGGCTGTAGTGTGCCATTCACTCTCTCTTCTTCATCTCTCAGGATAATCATTTCAAAAGGAGCAAACATTGGTTTGCAATCTGTTATAAGCTCAGAACCCATTTGATCTTAGAACCTGGAATCAGTGTAACCTAGTGAGAAAATAGGATTTAGAGATTTTTTGCTTCAGGGTTCGGTGAAAGGTGTGTGTGTGTGTTTGTATGGATTTTGCTTCATAGAGCGAGGGTAAGAGGGAAAAACAGAGTTAGTGATCTGGGACGAGCATAATGAGCATAGGATAGAGAACGAGAGAAACAGACAGGTTGGGTATAGGCTGAGAAAAAGCCAGGATAAAATGTGATTGGAATTTTTAAAAGTAGAAAGAGTACTGCATACTTTGGCATACAGCATGTTATGTTCTTTAATGCAAAACATCAGCGTAAACCGAAACCATTGTATTACAACTTGATTTTTTGATAGTATTTAATTAAGTGTAGAGAATCCTCTGTATCTGTCTAGAATGTAATACATTTATGAAAATCAGTACTTACTTCTGTAGTGCCACATAGTGAGCTTGTATTGTTTTGTAGTGTATTATAGTATTGCCTATAGTAATATTATCACGTTTTTTTCTTTTTTTCAACGTTTAAAACAAAATGTAAATAATTGTGGACTTTCCACATTTAGTCACACCCTACTGTTAATATTATAATAATCTTCATTCATCTGGGAACTCTTTTTTTCTAGACTTGGCAAACCATAACGTTATAGACCTCACTTTGTACATGGGGCAATGTCATGCTGAATCATGTTCCAGTGTAAAGAATACACAAGCTTTGGATCACAATGACAGAAATGCAGCATACACAAGCACATTATGGTCATGGAACTTATTATGCCATTTCAGCCAAATTTGGAACTCTATTTCTGCCTCAGGTGCCATTTCAGTGCCGATTAACTGTTAGGTTTCAATTAATTGTTTCCCTTAGTTTTTTTTTTTTTAATTGAAATTTCTGACAGAATCGATCAAGTTAATGAATTATTTTTAAGATATGATGATCCGTGGTATATTTTGTGCACAATGTATAAATGTATTAATGTATTATTCATTTTGTTTTTTACAGACAAATATGCACATTGTTTTCATTGGTTATGATTTTGAAATAAAAAACATCTTTTTCGTCACATTTTTTCTTCATTTAAAGGCACGGTGTTGAATTTGAATTGTGGCCATAGTTCAATTAAAAAAATACACTACTCACGTTTTTATTTGCTTCTTTAAGTGATCCTGAAGCCATTAGTGTTTGCTTGTCTACAGCCATTGACCCAACTGTTCAAAAGTTCATTCTAACATCTGCATGTCAGGACAGATAAGAGCCTTGATGAATATCTTTCTTGTACTTTGAGGGATGGTGGGCCAAATCGAGCTGTGCTAGAACTCAAAAAGGTCTCCAAAGCAGGGTGTGATATTTTAGAGGGAGCTTCTATTTTATTGTCTTTTTGGACAAGCATCAACATTTAAATCTGATGTAGGCAGGTGAAGAAAGCCAGTAAAGGCAACATAGCAGTGGGGTGGTGTGGGACAATTTGGGGACAACAAGAAACCAAATCATGCAGCTAAATATGTGAAGCAGAATCCTGCATGACCATGTCAGGTTACCATTATGAGGAGAGAATGATAGTTGGTTGTCCAAAACAACCCCAAGGTTGTGTTTGTTTTCAGTTGGTGTGATCAAGAGTTCCAAAGGGAGATAAATCTAGCAGCTTTGTCTCAGAGATTCAGTTTTATCTGATGACCTGCCATCAGTGACAAGATATCTACTCAATGCTGAGATGAGATGGAATATGCAGTGATGAGTTGGACAATAAGGTCAGTATAACATGAAGAAAAATGTGAGGATATGACCTTACTGAGAGTGCAGGTATAGAGAGATAAGAAGACCAAGTACTGAGCCTTGTGGTACCCGAAGTTATAGCTGGCATGAGCAGAAAGAAAACCCCTCTGTGTTACCATTGCCATGTTGTGCCACAAATTACATGGCTCTTAAGAATGGCCAGGAGAACCTTGTTTGATTGTGCCCAGAGCTTCTGAGAGGTCAGGGACGATAAGGACAAATAATAGTTTGACTGATCTAGTGCTTCTTTGAAGCCAAATTAGTTAGTCTCTTAGAGGTCACTGTTTGTATACACCATGTTCACAAAGTTTTTAAAAAAAGGAGAGATGTGATACTGGTCGCAGATGATGTCTAAGCTGTCTAGTGTTGGCTTTTTCTGGATGGAAGTAATCATGTATAATGAAAGTGAGAAAAGGGAGGTGGTGCTGTCAAGTGGATTTTATGTGTCAGTGTGTCAGAGGGCAGTTGTTGAAAGTCAGTTTAAAAGGTTTAAGAAACGAGACAGGCGAAAATGAGGCATTGCAGATTTTCCGAAATTTTATTATAATTGGAATAGGGAATAATAAGATTTGTCAATGTGCAAACATATTACTTTATTATAAAAATAATTGTTTGTTGCAGCCATAATATTTCAAAATATTTCCCTGAGGGATGAAAACTAATTAAGAGAAGACTGTTTTGCTGTTGAGCTGCATGGTACAGACACACTGCTGATAAATGCCACACCTAGATATGTGACCAACACCACGATCAGCACTGTAAACAGCAGGACATGACATTAACAACTAAACATCATCCTAAATGTAGGATGAGGATATATAAGTTTTAACAATGTACTTGTAGTATGTGATTACTGTATATACTTCAGTTTCCACAAATCATATTCTGTTGATTGAACTCACACAGTAAATGAGACGACTCCCTGCAGAGGATAGCGGTGATTTGTCATTGCCTCAGTTGTGAGTCTGTGTGTGTGTATGTGCATATGTGTGTTCAACAGCACTGCCTCAATCACAGGCTAGCCACCTGTCCACTTACATAATACACAGACGGGGGGTGAGTATATGCTGTGATCAGGAGACATGTCTATGGAAAAAAATTTAAGAGGGTGATCCTTCTGGTTTTGTTTAAATCGGGCTTGGAGGTCACAGGCAAGACGATTATGATCTTCATGAATTAGAGTTTGATTTGTGGTACTCCAGTGAATTTACACTGAAATACTTTGGGAATGTTATATGTTATGCTTCTCAGGTATGTCTTCATAATGAGAAGAGCAACAGTTGTTTTCCACAAATCATATTTCTCTGTTGCATGAAAGTTAACAGATTGGGAGGATGAAGGTTAAAATGTGCTTCATCCATAACATAGCCACCTCATTATATTAAACACCTGTTCATGAGCATATCTGGAGAGCACTAACTGCTCTATTCTGTTTATATTTTCTAGTAGATGCCCAATATTGGATATTAATGGTCTGATTAACTTGCAATATGCAAGATTCTCCACAGAGATAACTATGCTGTTCATTCTTGGTCACAATGTGTATTCTGATGATTATGGCATTTCTGTCGTTACCAGTAGGGCTCATTTTCAGCCTGCATAGACTTCCCAGGACAATGAAAAGAGGCTGGCAACCACAACGAACCTTTATACATTCTCCCACAAAATGGAGCAAATCATTGGTCTGGGAATATTTTAGCCATAAAGCAGCAAGTGCTAAAAGTCAAGTTAATGACAATCCTTTTCCCAACTTCCCTCTGTCTCATTTTTTTCATGATTGGTTCCATTTTTGCACAGAAATGTTAACATAAGGGATTAAATCCTTCTGTTTTGCATTTAAATCTTTAAGCCTGCATAACATGACCAAGATACAATATAATCTAAAGGCTGAAAACAAAACTATTGCTGAAAGAAAATGTCAGATAGAATGCTGGGTATACTTGGTGTTATATTAAATAGTTCCTATAGTTTCCACCAGCTGCATGATTGTTTTTAAATGTTATGTAGGTTACCGTATGTTATCGTACTATAAAGATACCAAACTAACATGCAGTTGGAACAAGTTTAAGTGAAATATTTAAATTTTATTTGGGGATGTGTGAATTAAACTCTATAAATGTATCTAATTGGATAAATAGTTAAATAGTATGGTATCTGTCTATGGTTTTCAATGTAAAGCGATTGATTTATTATCCATTATTTATTACTGTATATCTTATATCGATCATTATATTTTATTCCCAAGAGGCAGGAAAGAGAATCAACATCATCGTGCAAAATCTGTTGTGTGTTGTGCATGTCAGCTTTATTCGGCCTGCATCACAGTAATCAAGCTACATAGAAGGATAAAGGAAGAAATAAACAGGATCTGAGAGATAAAAGAATTAAGTGGGTCAGGAATAGCAGTTTCAGAAAGGATGGAGTCTGATCTGAATAAAATCAAACCTTTTTCAGGGCCTCCGATCTGAATAGGGAAGGGCAGATGAGAAAAGATAAAAGGGCTTGTGCCAGGAGCATAGGCATAGAGGGAGGACCTTTTAATCTGTTTTACTGATGCAACAGTATGACAGAGGCAGATGAGAGCAATGCCATGATGTTCTCTGGAATGGAGATGGTGCCATCTGTCACCAACACCATTCTCTACCACAGATATCTATGCTGCACATAATTGACAGCTGTCATTACCCAACCGGACACGTTCGCTTATTGGTTTTTACACCAGCATTTACACACTTAACACTGTTCACAGCTGTATTATTATATGAAGACCTTCATCACTGCCATCAAGTTAGAGCATAATTAAAGGTGAGTATAGAATATATCAGAGGAGCATCCTGATTTTATACTACAGATAAATTCAGTTTTAATTCAGCAGATAGTGATATGAAGGGTAGAGAGAGAGGGAGAGAGAGAGAGGAAGAGATATATAGAGAGAGTGAGAGAAAGAGCAAGAGAGAGAGAGATGTGCATAATTAGCAAAGTAATTACCCCACTGTCATGCATCTCCAAGATTTCATGCTGTGAGCAAGGCAGTTTTTTTTTCAATAGGAAATTTATGTAAATCACTGATTCTCCAGGTAAAGGAATACATCGGAATTCACCCAGATTGAGCAAGGTCTATTCAGAAGTTTTCAATACTTTTAAATTCTTTTGCTTTGATGACATTCAAACATTTTAATGCACTAGAGCATTTCCTTTGTGATGTGTTTCCTGTGTCAAAAAGGGAGTGTGAGGTACTGATTCCAAACGTAAACCGTATAATGAACCATCGTCCTTGTTTTTCATGACCTTTTCTGTAAGTTTGTTATTTAGTACTTCAGATAGCATTAACTTGTCTTTGACGAGTGTTGCACATTTTAAAAGCCTTGTACTTTGCAATTAATTTAGAGCATGCTTACAGTAATTATCTATTACTGATTTGACAGTTTCAACAATGTAGCAGTTCCCATGTGTAAGCAATTTTTAAATATTCCCCCAATTTCTTAAATGATTATGCCATTTTAAAGACGTGAGACATATTTAATAAATATAGACAGTAAAGTCCTAAATTGTTATTTTTTTGTGATAAGTGTGCATATAAACATTTTAAATATTTGTTTTTTAAATGTATTTGTGGTAAAAACAATGACAAAATATTTGAAGAAATGGCATTTTTAATTCCATAACAAGAGTGACATATATTGTATCATGTTTTTATTTAAATATAAATATTAAAGTAGATTTTTATAAAAAAGATTTTATATAAAGCTCTTTTAATGACCCTGCAGAGTTTAATTAATCTTTCTCTCATATTCATTTAACATTTAATTTCATTGGTTTTAATTCCTCCTCTCTCTCTCTCTCTCTCTCTCTCTCTCTCTCTCTCTCTCTCTCTCTCTCTCTCTCTCTCTCTCTCTCAGTCTGTCTCTGTCTATTAAACATTTCTTTATTGGGGCTGGTGTCTATAAAGCTCATGAGTGCTGGTGGCTCTAAAAGAAGACAGATGAATAATGTAAAGTCTGGAGAGTGAACAAGACAAGGTTACAGCAGTGGAACCCACTGACCTAATTTCTCTTTTACTCCACTCATTCTCACATCAAATTCTCAAGGAGGGAATGTTCCCAAGTGTACTCTACACATTCTTTTGCTGTAACACATTTGAGTTTTCAGCAGATACTGCCAAATGAACTGAACAATTCATTAACTAATAGTTGAAATATTAACCATGACTGGAAAAAGTACTTTAAGCATAAAGCCTAACTTGTAGCATACACCCATGTTCTCCATGTTCTATGAACAGACACAAGTACATGTTTTATATATGTGCACAAACTCAAGCACACTTGACACAAACAGGCACAAATGAGGTCGGACATTCACAGAATAAGAGTTGAAGCTTGCATCATTGCTTCCTTTATGTGGGTGCGTTGTTTGGGTTGTTATCATTTCACTTTAACATATCAGTATCAGTTATTGTAATGCATTTTAACAGCACAATCCATGCCTTATTTATTTTGTGCTTGTTTCTTTAAAGCCCAAAAATACACATACAGCATGTGCACAGGGGATTTTTTCTTTTTTTTCTATCTACTAATCCAGGTTTAGGCAAAAGCGCTTCATCTTAAAGGTAAGATTTTACATTAGATTAACACACAACCTTATATATTATACTTTTCTGTTTATACGTTTAAGTCTGTTCTCCTTAACGAATACATGGTTACAAATGTGTTCACCATTATGATAGTGTACTGTCTTGGGTATTGACTCCTGAATATGCAAGATTCTCCACAGAGTCTTTAGAACAGTGCCACACATGCAAAAATGTTAGAATTAATTTTCAGTTTTTTATTTCAAATTCAGTGTGCAGGAATCCAAAGTCACAACAACTAAAGTCTCAGTTAATTAAATAATAATAAATACGTTATTTTTTTCTATTTGGCATAAAACTCCATCTCGCACTTCTGTCTCGAGTGTGGCGTGAGCAGCAACCAGTTTCTGTTTATGTTCTGTTTATGATTTGCTGTTTTTTTGTGTGTTTACTCTTGTATGTCTTTGTTTAGATTCTTGTCTTGTAAACCGCCCCTGTCTTGTTATTAGTTGTTCTCCGATCATCATCATCACCATCCTGATCATTCTCGCATGTTCTGTGTTTCCTTGCTTTTGTTGTTGTGTCCTCTGAGCTAATTATCAGTGTTGTATCCCTGTGAGCTCACTGTACCAGGCCATGTTTCTGCCTTGTTTTCCTGTAATTCTTGTTAGACTTTGTTTGTAGCGTTTGTTTCATGTTTAGCTTGCGTGTCTTTGACGCCGGTTTTGATTCTGTCTTGTATTTTGGACTGTTTGCCATAGTGTTTATTAATGCCTTCTCCACCTGCTCTTGCATCCGCCTCTGTGTACTTCTACGTGTCATTATTTACATAACCTAACATGTATGTATTATATATGTATATGTTATTGTACACAAAATAACTATACTGTTAGTATCTATACTATATACTGTAATACAAAATGCATGGCTTATGTACTGTATCATTATAACAAAGACAAAAAAGCTACCATTTAGCCTTGTGAAATACATACTGTAATATGTAGAGATTGTTTATTAAGTTGTGTATCTCTCTTGAGCCTTAAATCCCCAAAAATGGAGTTGAAATAATTGGGCTAGTTTGCTATGTTATGAGTGTGAGACAAAGTGCCAAAGTCCGGGTCTGCAGAGTTATTGTACTGAGCTCTAAATGGTTATATTTAAAGTCTGCGAAACTCACATTTTAACTAATCTTAATAAAAATGGGTTCAATCCTCAGCTGTAATAAAAGCATTTATACAGATATCCTTATATTAATGTAAATGTAATATAAAATACAATTTAAAATACCTGGTTAAGATTCTGATTAAAGAAGGTTTAGTAAATGCCAGCAATAAATAAATATGATGGCCTAATGTATTTAATGTTTGAATATAATATTGTTCATACAAATGCTAAATCTTAGAACTGTTAAATAATTCAACTGCTCTAGTCCATAGTGTTTATTTTTTTATCTGAGTAATTAGTTATTGTGTGTTTTTCAAATAATAGAACATAGAACAAACATCTACGCATGTCATTATAAAAGTTATGTAAAGTTATGTTTTTTTTTATTTTAATGTATTTATCAATTATTTTTCCACCGGGTTGTAAATAGCTGACAAAGGGTACTATGTGTGTGGGCAGAGGTGGGGACACATAACGCTGCTTGATTTATGAATCCATTCTACTGTTGATAGTGGAGTAAATGTCAGGAAGTCCTCTTCATATGAAAACGTTAGTTATGAATGCCTATGCTAATGTTTTTTAAGAGTATCCAGCCATTGCTTGCCAAGATTTAATAGCTTCTTTGACTTTTCTCCCACACAAAACACAAATCACTTGAGTCAGGAATGAAAGGAAATTGATTAAGGCCCCATTTTGGTGCTGATACTGCATCAGTGGATTTAGCCCTCCCCAGGCACTGTAAACACACACTCACAAAATGGCACTGAACACATCCCTCACCTCATAAAGTGATAAGCCAGTGATAATTGTACACACCCCAATCATCTGATATTCACTCTTAGCAACCATGACACTTATTCCATAACTGAAAAAAGTCCCCGGTGATCTCTCTTTCTCTTAAGCTTTCTTTTTCTCACTCTATTTCCTCTTGTCTCTCCCCTATTTCCTGCAAGCAACTGCAGGCTTGAACTACAATGATTAATTATGTCTCTTTTTCAGGTGCTTATGTAGCAGGGGTTTCCATAAGGCTTTCCCCAGTTAGGGGAGGGAGGGGAGGAAGGGGAGACAGAACGGCAGAGAGGCAAAGACAGAGAGAGAAAGAGTCTGCATGAGAATATGAGAGAAAAATCAATGGAGCTTTTCTCTGGAAGGTCACCAATAGGAAAATTCCACAATAAAAAGTAGGTGAAGCCATGCAGTAGAAAGATGGTTTACCGTTAACACACACCATTTGCCAAATGACTAAACCGTTCTATTGCACAGCAACAAAGTTATCATCATCAGTCTTAATCAAAGCATCATGAATCTCTTTTATTCAAACATGCATATCACAAATTAAATGTAAATTCTGGACTTATAATTTGTTAGTTTTTAATACTATGGACAGAAATGACTCCTGATTCATCCTTTCCTGTTAGAACACCTTGAAGGAGGTTTTGAGTTTTCTACACATTGTGTTGTGGATTAATTTTTAATTGCATCCGGTACCATTAGCTTCTCATCATTTTGTCAGTTGGGACTTCAGCTCACAGATGCTGTCCCATTTCCTCTTGGGTTTAGCAACACATAAGGGGTTTGGGCATGAATCAGAGCTTTTCCACAACATCTTTATTACCTGAGCCTTCTAAACAGGGAGAACCAAATTTGCACTCCACATAAGTATATATATCAAGCCATGGACTGTTCTTTTTTCAGCAAGACAGTACCATAAAAGAAGTCTCTGCTTACACTATAAATAATTATGAAGTAATGTGTAACAATTTGCAATAAATTATTTGTGGAATAGTTGGAGTTGCAACAGACTGCCAACTTTTTCTGTATTTATCTTTGCAGGCATGCACACCAGTATCAGTGAGATCCTGAAGGATAAGAGCCTGAAGCCGTCTCGTCGCAGTCTACCCTGTCTAGCTCAAAGTCAGACACATCCTGACAACCTCAGCCACTTCCTCTCTGTGCCTCTGAATCCGGAGCCCAAAGCAAACACAAACACCCACAGTGTCCATGCCTCCTGTACAGACATCACCCCTCCATCCACAGGTGCTGTAATATCTACATCCGCACCATATTGCCGTTACTCTTCACACACACACACACGCACGCACGCACGCACGCACGCACGCACGCACGCACGCACGCACGCACGCACGCACGCACGCACGCACGCACACACACACACACACACACACACACACACACACACACACACACACATTTTCCTAGTTGCATCATTGCCACCCACCATTTTCACCTGAACCTGAAACTTGTTTGGATGTATCTCTTTAAATATGAATATAAAAAGACTCAGTGAACAGTAGACATTTCTTTGTTATTTCCCACAATTCTGTTTGAGTGACATGTAACTACTATAGAGGTACTGTCTAGAAAATTAGTTAGATAAATCTCTTGCCTCTCCTGACACAAACAAATGCCCCTTCACAGCAACATCAATAAATGTCCACATTCCATTATAGCACTGTGCTCCCCCCCCTCTTTTCTCTCTCTCTCTCTCTCTCTCTCTCTCTCTCTCTCTCTCTCTCTCTCTCTCTCTCTCTCTCTCTCTCTCTCTCTCTCTCTCTCTCTCTCTCTCTTCACAGTTAAAGTGTCAGTTCTCTGCACTTCACAGTTAAATCTAAGCCCAATATCCATAACGTCTCCTTATTATCTAATTTATACATAAAATCTTTCAGCCTTTCAGTATTAGCCAGCTCAGATCCTCTTACTCTGTTGAAAGTCTGGGGTCACCTGAAGTCATTAACACTGACGATAACACTGATGATGAAGTTTTAGGGTGCCATATTAATTCAATATCCATTTACCTGCAATTATATTGATTATCAGCAGTGATTATAAAGTGGTATGATTTCAATATGATTATTCACTAAAATTTCAGAAACAACACATCAAAATGAATAACTTAATAGTCAGTATTACCAATCAACGAGTCAAGAGTGGAAAGATTAATTTATTAGTTTATATAGAGTCATTCCTTGCACAGTGACCAGTGTCTGTCAACCCAAGTAATCCTAAACAAAGAGACTTTAATAATGCCATCATACAACTGGATTATTTTATTCCCAAATGACACAAGTGAGTTATTTAGACTGTCTAAGTATCAGACAGTCTAAAAATAGAAAGTGTGTGAGGGATTCCATATCAGAACAGGCTTGAACCAGAAAGCCTACACTGCAGCTTACAGCGTCATAGCTATTGATCCATAGTACAAATTTGATGCTTTGTTACCTGATGCTAGAGACCTGTATTCAGCATCAAGTTCAGAGTTGCACACAATTCACTGTCAGTGCAGAATATGTAAAAACATAAAATATTACGATGTACTGGATCAAATGCCATAAGCAACAGAATAATGATGTTAAATCAAAGTAAATATGCACAGATGTGAATAACTGTTTATATATTTATTTTAAAGCTTTCCAGCTTTATTTTTTTTTTAGAAAACTTTGGTTTACGTTACACAGTACTACAGTATGTGTTTTCTTCCTGAGTCTGCATTTTCTGTACCTGAGTTTATTAGACTTAAAGTAAAGTGCTGGTCTTAAAAGTCAGTGATCTATTCACTATTGAAAGCCTTTGACCAAAGGCATATCTACTCATTTTGCAACCACAATGTAATTTGCACAGTCTGAAAATTTACTTACATGCACGAGTAGCATGTCAGTGAATATGAGCATCCCCCATGCAAACTCTGAATACAGCCTAGAATATTACCTAGATTATACAAATGTAAACATTTCCTCATTGCATCAATGAGTTAACATTTGTCATTTAGCAATGTGTCAATGAAACTATAGCAAGAAATCATGCTGATTTCATTATAATAAGAAGGAAAAAGTTTCAAACATTTAGTTTAATTTGATCATCTGCTACTGAAACTCACATAGAAAATTAAAAATGACTGTGGCCAAGCATGTATTAAAAAATCTACTCTAAATCACATCATTATTCTTGGTGTTTATTGCTGAGGGAATATTTAATTTGTATAGAGGATTGAGCTAACTGTGGGAAGTGTATATTGACATAGTTAGTTCAAGTGGAGAAATAAATTGATTAAAGTAGAGTTGGTTGTGTTTAGGGTAGTACCAGGGCACTTAATAATCATTCTGTTACATCGATACTATTAGAAGGATGCTGGAAGCTTTAGAACACATTAGGCTGCTGCTTTAAATGACATCTCCTCAAGAATATCTGACTGCATAACGATTAGTATCCAAATCATGTACAGTACAATACAACAATATGGTACACTAGCAAATATACTGTAATAACTGTTATTCTTTATTTCGTTATATCTATATTCTTTATTTTTCATCATTTATTTCTATCAGATGTGGGTGTTTCCATGGGAACAGTATCCAGACACAAATGCAGGGATAGAATATAGACAGGGTTTTTTTTAATGAAGCCACAAAACCAACAGACTAGGGAAAAAACTGAGCAGCTAAAATAAAAAACAAGATGAAAGAAAACCAAAAACATAAAATGGAGAACACTAAGGTAACAAATGATGCACAACAACAAGGACTCAGCAAAAACATATGCAAGACAACAGGTATAAACAGGGGAGGTAATTGGTGAAACACAAGGATCAGGTGTGTAGAGGCAGGAAAAGGCTAAAAATCAGGCAGGGCAAACACACTATACAAACACAAAACATAAACAAAAGCACATGACACTATCACACATTTCATCACCTATTTCTATCTTTCTCCCCGATTGATTATCACATTAATTTTGATTGTCACATTCAGCTATGTCTCACCTAAAGTCTTGTCTTTTGCAGTGTAGAGTTGTGCTAGCAATATCAACTACAGATGAACTCTTCATTATTTAATCATCCTCAGTAGCAGGCAGCTGTTAATGTCTCAGGGATGCTTGTGGGTGTTATGGTCTATTCAAGATAAAGAGATCTCTGTTAAACTGTAACTTTGGAAAAAAATTATTTTAAGGGCAAAAGATGCCAAAGGGCATGATGATTTTTAACAGTTCATCATTGTGTGTTTATGACCGTGTCTAGTTTCAATGTCGTGAGATCATGCTCGATGTTGTTATTTGCAGTGATACATAATTAGCTACTGATAAAAATGCTGAATACTAAATAACTCTAAACGACAATATACTGTGTATCCCATCTAACACTGGATGCTTTCTGCATGCTCTCTCTCTCTCTCTCTCTCTCTCTCTCTCTCTCTCTCTCTCTCTCTCTCTCTCTCTCTCTCTCTCTCTCTCTCTCTCTCTCTCTCTCTCTCTCTGTAGATGTTAGTAATGGCCAGCATGTAGAGGAGATGGAGACAGCAGTGTATGAGTCTAGAACAGACGAGTCGCTGCTCATCCAGCAAAAGCCTGCATCAAGAGGCAAACTGGAGGCTCGTATGGACTCCGTACGGGTATACTGCTCTTCTTCTTCCTATACTTCATACAGTCCTGCTCAAAGAGTGCAACCTACCCAAAAAAGGAACTTCCCGGTGCATTTTGTGTTATGATATGTTATGTTATATATATATGTTATGTTCAGACTGTGCACACAAAATCCTGAAGATAATAGCTAAGAAACAGTAACATAGATGACATATTTTGGAAGTAGTCTAAACAGAATTAATGTCATAGCACGGACCAGTGGATGATAGATTTTGTTAAACATAAATTGGGAAGAAGAAAGAGTTGTTGGTACAGGAGGCATCCCCATCAACATTCTGTGAATATTTGCATAATTATTAGAGCTTGCTGCAATGGAAGATGGAATGGAATGGAATGCTAATATATATTCTCATTTTCAGGGAACTAATCCAGTAAACACCAAAGGGCTTTTGTTTCGAGATGGTAAGAAACGAATTGACTACATTCTGGTGTATAAGAAGTCCAGTCCTCAGGTTGAGAAGAGATGCACTTTTGAGAGGAACCTGCGTGCAGAGGGACTGATGCTGGAAAAAGAGGTATTTGAGTGAAGAGATGGAGTGGCTCTTAATGGTCTTTCAGTTAGGTGTCTAGAGGAGGAGCAGGAGAGTGAATATTTATGTTACTCAGAGTAGAAATGCATTCGAATTAACTACAGCCAGATGCTTTATTTTTGCTAAGGGAGTTTCGAGCCGTATTTCCACACAATAGTCCTATTAATGCTTCAGAACTCAGCTACTTCTATTAAAATTTTTAAATAATCACTTGTTCACTTTAAATAGAATTTTATGAGTGACTCTTATCAAAAGACAGTGATAACATATTATAACATGCATCTCACCTATAACATACTATATCATATTGTGTTATCTTGTTATCTTGTTACTCTTATATCCAACATCTAATTCCTCTGTGATGTGGAGATTAAAATAAAAGCACTTCCTTCTCTTTCAGCCCTCTTTAACCAACCATGACATAATGTTTGTAAAGATACATGCTCCATGGGACACACTGTGTAAATACGCAGAGCAGATGAACATCAGAATGCCTTTTAGGTACAGGTCAGAGAAGTTTTACATTTCTTTACTCTCTCTTCTTAAACTGCTTTCAGAATTTGCATTGTGGTTCTTTAGGAACATTTTCAAGCCTCACTTCGATTTTAATGCCTTTTGGTTTGTAGAAAAAAGTGCTACTTATCAGACTGGAAAAAGAAGACGATGGGAAGGTATGTTTTGGCGATAAAATAAAATTGTTCATCCAGGCCTGTAAATTACTACACAAGCAGTAACTCTGTATCACTGATTCATCTGCATGCTGATCTGTGCCTGTGGAGAGGGCAATGGAGTGCAATGACCGTGGAGGTTGAATAGAGTTTGGTTCAAATTTCATTCAATTAGATTATTACTGTTTTTGGGATCCCTTAGGACTGGCTCACCTCTGTGTTAATCGGCCTAGTGTCAAATGGATAAGAGGGGTTTTGCCTCTTGAAAAACATTGTATTGTAGATGAGCATTTAAATTTTTTAGTTAAATGACAAGTATTTTATTGTACAAAGGGAGTATAGTAAATTTTAGTAAATTTCAGTTATTCATTTTTCCAAACTCATAAACAGAAATTGCTGAATCTTTACTGAACATTTGAATCTACTGGTCTACATTTCTGGAATCCCAATTTCATGATTCCTTCTACTTCTGCCTCTCACTATCTCTGTTTCTTTGTCTTTTTTCTTCTTCGTGCTTTTGTCACTCTCTCTTTCTGTAGTCGATTTCATTTGAGGTGCCGTCAAATAAAGACTTGGCTGCCTAGGAACCCAATGAAGCTGGATAAGGAGGCGTTGCCTGATTTGGAGGAGACAGATTGCTACACTGCCCCCTTCAGCAGGGCCAGAATGCATCAGTGAGCCTCTTTTGCATCTCTCAGACTGCCAGTTTGCCAGTTCATACTACTTCCATGCTCCATTTTTTTAGTCTCAGTTTGGCTTTATCAAGAGTAGGCATAACCGTTCAATAAGCACATTTTTGTCACTGCCAAACTATAACTGTTACACACCTGTGGGGTTTTCCAGAGAATATCAGAAAGGCAGTGAATTTGACAAGTTTAATATCGTAAGTGCTTTCAAAGCACATAGTATATATCTGTATGAAATGAGAGCTGCCAAAATCCATTCTCTTTCCATTTACCAGAAAGTGACCAGCACTTTACGCAGAATCTGCATTGACAACCTTGCTGTAAAATCTTGCCATCCTAATGCACAGAGTTCCCCTGGGCAGTGAGTGGGAAGTGTTGCTTTATTCACTTTTTCTGTCGGTAATAAAGCAATTTAGGGCCTGTGAGTAGCCTCAGAGTGGATTTCAGTAGTGATATTTTGTGAAAATGAATCTAGTCAGGTCAGAAGTTGCTTTTCTTTAGCCGCTGATACAGAATGAGGAGATGATAAACTTGAAATAAGCAGTGTTCTTCAGAGCTACTTCTTTCTTTTTTTTATGGTCCATTCAAACTCATATTTGTATGTGGGTAACACATACATATAATGATGCATTAAGACCTGAACTAATACTTACTTCAGTATGAATTAATTATGGGGTAAAGTATGTATTCATCACAAATTAATAAACAACTAACCTTAACTACAACATGAGTCTTGTTAATTCATGCATGAATAACACTTTACCTTAAGTACATGATTGTTAGATAATGTATGAATTAACACATAGGGGTAAATAGCGGAAACAAACGTACTAAGGTGCAACGTTATTTATGTAGTGTTATCTATGTCTACAGTATATATATATGTGTGTAAGTACTGTAAATAATAAGTTTTACAGGAGTTCTGCCAAAATATACAGCATTCAGAAAGTTCTGTACAATGCAATGCATTCTGGGATGTTAAGCAATATCATTTTAATCAGTAGCAGTTAAGCAGTGATGAAATGATGCTTTTCACACCATCAACTCTTCAGTCATTAAGATAGTTGTGAAATTAATTAGCATAAATTTGATTAAAATTAATTATTCTTTATGTGTTTAATGTAGAAATAAACTTCACTTAGGTAAGTGTTTTACTGTCTGTCTGAGGATCAAATAAGACTTATACATAAAGTTTGAGATAATAAGGCCTGTCCATTAGAAAACATTGCGCATTTCCCTGTGCTAAAACAGTGGTTATTGATCTTATCCCGAGCTGATAAATAGGACTGAATATAACTCTACAGAAAACTTACAAAAAATGTATAACATTAATGTTTGTGTGGTTTCACAGGAACTGTAGAAGATATACAATGATTAGTATCAAAGATATACAATGATTAGATTGAACCTCTCTGCTTTAACAGATGTGCTGTCTAAACACATCCTTATTTCATTTCTCTCTGTTTCTCTCTGTCTCTTTTGGAGTAAACGAGTAAATCAAACGATTTTTAAAATAGATTCTCTTTTCCCCCTCAAGGGTGGGATATTTAATTTACATTGATGTCCCATATACTGTGGGCTCCAGGAATGCATGTCTGTGTAAGAGGAAAGAGATTTTTCAGTAGTAATACATTCATTGCCAAGCGCTACAGTATGTGTTTTCCTACTAAATGTCTTTATTGTAATATCAATGTATGTTCCCAGTCGGGGCATAATAAAAATCCACCATCAGAAAATTGTCAGCAATAATATGCAGATTAAATATCTTTTGTTTTTATGAGTAGCCCAAAACAAACACAACTTTATACAAGATTGTTTTTGGGCTTAGTAGGAAAATTACTGTAGCTAAATTTATATACCTTTCTATATTATTATTGTAGTTTTACCATCAACAACCGAGATTCCTTCTTCTCCAACTCCACACGAAGCCGAATAGTACATCATGTATTACAGCGCACAAAGTATGAGGATGGCAAGTCAAAGATGGGTAAGCCACAGATATAATCTTCCCACAGAACTCATTAAGCTTCATTGCACCATTCTCTTCTTCTCTGTATTTAGCATGTTTTACTGAGTGTGCAGTCTGTAAACATTTCTTTCTATTTTCTATTTGTCTTGATAATTTTAGATCCATTATTGGTTAATCTCAAATGCCTGATTGTTGGTATTCTATATCGATTAGCATTGATTTTTTTCTAAGCAGCACAAACCTGTCATGATCTCTAAATAGAAAAAAGTAAAATGTACATTTACAGTTTATTTTTTATTTACCTATTAATATAGTAAGAATCATTCATTTATATTGCAACATTCCAAAATATGGTCATTATACAGCACATACTGTGAAATATTTGCAACACTGCCTATGATGGTAACATAGTTAAGAAAGAAATAATTAATTGCAGTACATTTATTCTTTGATAAATGAAACACAGTGCTGCTGAATTCTGAAATCTAATTGGTTAGAAAATGTTGGACATCATGGAATATTTATATTTGTTTCTGACAAATCAGACAAGCAAATTCCTAGTGCTATTTTAACTGAAATATCGCTTTTTTCCTGCATCATCTCATCCCTTACGATGCTCTAATTTTTCACCTTTTACAAATTAACACACTCTGTTAGTCTGTTGGTATTTGCCATGCTTGTATGTTCTGTGTTTGATCTGTTCTGATTAAACTTCCAAGGATGTCACTGTGGGATTTTCTTGGTAATATTATTGGACCCTCCACTCAGCACTAGACTAGATCAGATTGACCTAAGAAGTGTAAATCCTTCACAAATCCTTGTGATTGTAATCCCCATGTCAAATTCACATAATGCACACTTGCTAGTTTGTGCTAACAGTTTTTTTAAATAAATATCTTATGGGAAATAAAGAGCTATTCTTTGGATAACCTTGGATTTTCTGTAATATTTGGACATGTCTTCAATGGCAAAATAATATCTGAAATCTAGTCACTAATTACAGGTTTCAAAATAATACACTCATATAGTGCTTTGTCATCCAGTGCATGAGCATATAGTTTTATTGCAGTAAAATGAGAGCCAATATCCATTATCTCCATCTGGCAGAATGTGATCAGCACTCTGTGCATTGGCTTACTTTATTACAGTGTTTACTATTGTGTGCTTTAACTTTTCCATATTTTATATTTTCAATCTAGAAATTAGATTTATCTAATAGTGATTAGATTTTTAAAACACAAAATAGACCAGGCTACTGAAGTGGGGTTAAATCTAAATAGTTTGAATAATTATTTACAACAGATAACTGTTGTGATTTTTTATACTCATTTAAATTTGGGACAAATTTCTGGTTTGATTTGAAGAAAATTGGAAAGAATCCGGGGGGGCACGGTGGCTTAGTGGGTAGCACGTTCGCCTCACACCTCCAGGGTCGGGGTTCGATTCCCGCCTCCGCCTTGTGTGTGCGGAGTTTGCATGTTCTCCCCATGCCTCGGGGGTTTCTCCGGGTACTCCGGTTTCCTCCCCCAGTCCATAGACATGCATGGTAGGTTGATTGGCATCTCTGGAAAATTGTCCGCAGTGTGTGATTGCGTGAGTGAATGAGAGTGTGTGTGTGCCCTGCGATGGGTTGGCACTCCATCCAGGGTGTATCCTGCCTTGATGCCCGATGACGCCCGAGATAGGCACAGGCTCCCCGTGACCCGAGGTAGTTCGGATAAAGCGGTGTGAGATGAGATGAGTGGAAAGAATTCGGCGCCATCATAACGACTGCCGTCCATCAAATTTCAGTGAAAGAAACAACCAAGAGGCCATGGATAAGTTGATTCAAAATAATGTGACCTAAACTTTTTTTTAGTGCTTTGGCCTTCATGTGACGTTTCTGCACCAAAACTAATTCAGAGGCTTTATAATCAGTGGATGAATATTCATTCACAAGCACCTCTTTTAATTTTCTTATTTGTATATTATTTTGCAAGCTTCAATATTACAATTATTGTGTAGATTCTTGATATAATATAATTCCAAGGTGTATTTCAGTTCCAGGTTATACTACAAAATGTGGAAAAGTTCAAGGAGGAACTAAATTGGAAGTAATACCTGTGGGAATGATCCCGATATGGCTCTGTGAAGTTTTTGCATGTTCTCTTTACATCCACATGGATTTCCTTTCCTCCAGGTTCTCTGCTTTCCTCTCACATGAATAAAAATATTCATGTAGCCCATTAGCAGCACCTTCTTCTTAATGTCAGTATAGGCACAGTCACACAACTGCTGTCGAGACATGCAAAGGTTTTGGACCTAAGGAGGTTTGTAGAATAAAGAATGTATAGCCCTAAACCTTTCCACATTTTGAAAATTCCCACTTTATCACGCATTACCATTTGGGCTCACAGGTCACATGGTAATGTGTGGGATTTTTCAAAATGTGAAAAGGGTTAGGGCTATACATTCATTATGTAGTTTATATGTTTAATCATATGTCATTAAATGCACATTGTGACATATGAACTGAGCGATGTTCACCATGCATGAAGAAAGAGTGCTGATCATTAAATCAGTGCAAAAAGTTTAGCTTTGTTAAATTTAGTTAAATTAAATTCTACCTTAACCTTTTCTGAAAAGGTAAATGCTTAGTCACATATATATATACTTTCTGTCCAGTATTTCTGACTTATCCTGATTTTTGTCTCTCAGATCAGTTCTATATACTTACACTTCTTCTAATGCCATTTAATAGTGCCATGGGAAAATAAAGTCTTATGTAAACATGAAATAGTATATTCAATCAGTATATTTAGCTGTGTCTCTAACAGTAAAAAAAAAAATCCCAACTATTCATCAGCATTATTTCAGCTGGTCACATGGTGTGCGTTTCTCCACAGCTTCTCCTCTGTGTTGTTTGTCTGTCCTTAATTATTATGACCAGCCTGAACAGCTGCTGATTGGCCAAACAGGGAGTACATGGGAAGGTGCGTACAAAACCGTGCTGATTCCCCATGGTCCCTGTTCACCACACTAGATTAGGAAGCTCTCAGCCACAAGGATACTCTTATTTAACCAAAATCCTCTTTCTCTGAAATTAATATCAAAAGGTCTGATGAGAGAATAAACATAAATTTTATGCTCTGGTGTTTCATAATACTTACAGGTGGAAATAAAGAATTGAGGTGTGAAAAACAAAATAATTTAAGAAGGAATAAGAAACCCCATTAAATTTATTCAAAGCTAGAATAATGCCTGTGTTGTATGTGTCAGTATATTGTTCCCTCACAGTTTTTTTTACATACACTTATTTTCTAACGTAGAAAGGCTTAAGAATGGTATAAGGTCTCCTTGTGTGGACATCAACAAATTAATGGATTATTTTGTGTCCTTTATTGACAATTTAGGCAAAGAAAAACTTTCTATGTTTGTAGTTTTCAGAGGTGTTGGTAGTTAAATGAGTGCAAGGTTGTCAACCAAGCAGGCTGAGTTAGTTGGGTGGCTTAGTGGTAAGGCTGTGTGTTTAAATCCCAGCACTGCTAAGATACTGTGGTTGGGTCCTTGAGCAAGACTCTACCTTCTGCTCAGTTGTATCCTGTCTCAGTTGTAAGCAGTGGCTTACTGTATGTGCCATTTTACACTATGCATGATACTTGCATTAAGTACTTTACTGGCAATCCCCCTGCCAGTCAGTTGTTTTACAGTATATTTTACAGTAAATGTTTCATAGTGACAAAGCATTTACCTTTTCAGAAAAGGTTAAGGTAGAATTCAAGTTGAAAACTAAATCATTTAACTATGCAAAGGACTGCTGTGGAAATATATATTTTTAGGGGTGTGAATAATTTCTCCTACTCCCAAAATCCTGTTTGTTTTTACCAGCCTCTGAATTTTGCAAAACAGGTCACAATAAGATGTGCAAAATATGTGATTATTGTCTCAAATGTCATTTGTTAACAGCTGACTGTAATATTACAGTATGATTTCAGAACATTTGCTTCAAAGACAATTTTCACATAAAAGTGTGACATCTGATGTTCTGAATGTGTTTCAAATAACATTTGCAGACGTTCCTGAAATGTTGCTGCAATCTTTGTGTTTATAGAAACTTTAATTTTACTTATAATGTTGTTGTTTTTTTTCCGACAAGTTTTCTAACAGTGTAGGATCAATGGTCTAAAATCAATGGCTTGTTATTGTAGCAGCTGGTTATAAGTGTTCATTATAATTGCAGAAAAAAAGTTATTATAATAACTTTTTTATCTTCATAGTTTCTTCTAACTTAATAGTACCTTCTAGCTTGAGAAGAAGCCTGAGACTTCTGAACCTGCTTGCTTCATTGAAGCATTAAACCCAATGGTGACTTTGTGGCTTTAGGACAATTTGTGTTCTGTTTTATGTGAGAAATCTCAGTTGATTCAGTCAGCATCACATCTATTCACCACATAACATTTTTTAGCTGATGGAACTACATAAAATACTTCAAAATAAGGCAGCATTATACCGACTTTTAAATTGATACATTCCTTCTTTCTGTAAAACATATGTTGTCATCTCCTGTGCTGTGAGTAACTGTATGGATTGCACACTTTAGTTTCAGTACTTTTTCCTAAGACACTAAAGCCTGTATCCATGCAGGGTTGCAGTATTTATTCCAATGTATTAGCACACTTGATTTCGCAAATTAACTTCACTGCTTTGAGGAGAGAGCTTATTAGTGTAATCAGTTGCTGTGCGAAGTTGGATTATATTCCTGTAGGTGCCACAACCCCACTGAGTAATAATGCTTTATCAAATGTGTTTGTATCCGGTAACAGTGATGTATTATTATGTTTCGATGATTGCATACATTCAGTGAACTAACCTCATCTTTAGAAAAATGTGAAAAGTGTTGACTAAACAGCTACCAATACATTTATGCCTGTGTCTCTTTGTAACAAGGTATCAACCGTTTACTGGGTAATAACACATATGAGGCTGCGTTTCCCCCTCATGAGGTGGGCTCATTATCACTTTAACATACGGTTTATATTTTATAGTGTATTTTTGTCAGAAACTGTTGCATATTTATACATTTATTTTAAGCACCATTGTGTTACAGGGCAGCTACAAAAGCAGACACCCAATAAAGACCCATGGGGCTCAGAACCACAGACACCTGCTTTATGAGAGATGGGCTCGCTGGGGCATCTGGTACAAATACCAGCCTTTGGACCTTATACGGTAAACAGTATCCTGCTGCTATTGCAGTTGTCAGCCCATTAAATTGTCAGTTGTAAAGCTTTGCTGAGGTGAAGCAGTAATACAGACACACATGAAGTTGTTTAATACAGATTCAGTCTAAACAGTCTGCTAGAAATTACACAGTTCAGGATGTTTATGGTGTTCTTTTACAGTATAAACTTGAAATTGCAAATGCAGTTCAGATGTCAGAGTTAAGCCTAATGTAGCAATGTTACTTCAGAAAGAAGTCTCTGGTTCCTGCATTTACCTCAGCCTCATGTTTGTATGTAGCTGAGGCTTAGTAATGGCTTAGTAATACCAATTGTTGAAACCAACCCTTTCAGATATTTTCTCTTTTCTGGATGCTTCCATTACTTGTCCAGTGTATGGCATACCAACTTCACAAGTATATCCTGGAATTCAGCCAGCTCTACTTAGTTTAGAGCTTTCAGCTGTATATCTGGGGCAGATATAAAAATTGTGTTTCCTAGTCTGCAGAGCCAGCAACTCTGGGGAACTTTCTGTGTTTCCTCCCAGGGAAGTCACTCATCCTGACCTCATATAGAATTCCCATGTTTAAACTTATTTTGACTTATTTTACAACAAAATAATTTGTGAAACAGTGGCATTGGAAGTATACAAATTCATTGTATTATATTATGTTTACCAGAAATGTTGGATACAGTATATACAGTACCATGCATGGAATTCCAAAGATATTCAAGCATGTAGTTATGCAAAAATGTCTAGAATGATATGTTAGTGCTATAGTACAATATTTATTTTGATTCTAATTAGTAAATTTGTAGTTTCTAATACGTAAAACCTTTCTGGTGCACATTGTAATTCACAATAAGTAGCATTTACTTCCTGGGGGTATATTTTGACATGGCATTATATATTTATTTTCAGGTATATGGTGAATAATCATTTTGTTCACTTCCCAATTCTCATCCAACAACCTCGTAGCACACATTCTACAGCTACGGAGGGGAGGGTGATGGGAAGGGTGAAGGTTAACACATGCACAAAATAAGGGAAACCAGACAGCAATATGTTTTCAAAAGCTAACCCAGTTTATTAGTAATTCCTTTGGCTCGCAGCCACAATTGCTCTGATTTGAACTTGTGATCTCTTAACAATAGGGAAAACACATTTCTCTTTTGCCACTCGGGACCACTAATTGCTCACTAAATTTAATAATGTGCACTACTTTCCTACCCTCCACATCAGCAGGTAAGGTGGGCCTTTAGTCATGCAACAACGGTTGCATATATGTGTTTATGTAAATATTTGTTTATATATCACTGTTTTATGTATTATATATGTATCTCTCTCTCTCTCTCTCTCTCTCTCTCTCTCTCTCTCTCTCTCTCTCTCCCTCGTTCTCACTCTCTTTCTCACAGGCGGTACTTTGGGGAAAAGATTGGCCTGTATTTTGCATGGCTGGGTTGGTACACGGGTATGTTGATCCCTGCAGCACTGGTTGGTCTTTTTGTCTTCCTCTATGGCCTCTTCACCATGGACTCCAGCCAAGTGAGGTCAGTCCCTACAGACCCCATCATCAATCCTGCCCCCTCTATCAAATAACCATGACTAGCGTTTGGTTTAACTGTTATTCAAAAAAACTTAAAAGACTTCCCAGACCGTTAACTCAAAATATGTCTTGTTTCTAGCGAGAGATACCTGAGAGGCCAGTGAGCCATTTTAAAACTGTGCTAAGAAGCAAGTTCTCTTTGTATCTACAGTAAAGAGATCTGTGAGGCCAACACTACCATCATGTGCCCCATGTGTGAAGAGAACTGCAGCGCCTGGAAACTCAGTGACAGCTGTGTCTATGCAAAGGTAAATACTATATGTATATGTAAATTACACCTAGACAATAAAGAAAACTAAGGCATTAACAGTATTAACTATTACTTAGTATTTAGTATTAGTATTAACTATTACTGCCCTACTGACATACATAATGCAGTGATTATGTTTATGTGTATATTCTAGTTCATTTTAAATAATTTTGCATAATATATACAATGTACAATGAAAACTGCCTTTTGTTAAATATGTGAAAGCCACCGAAGTGGGTATTTGCATTCTTTAGATTGTCCATTCCCATGTGCCCAGGTCTCAGAGTGCAAATTTTGTCTAGGAGATAATCTGGGGAGTATTTATCAACATTTAATTAGTGACCAAAAATGGACGAGGCTAAACCATTTTAACCACTTATATATTGAGGGTTTAAGTGAGCCTTTTTTGTTTTGATCATTTTATCTTTTAACTGACTTTTAGGTGACTCATCTGTTTGATAATGGTGGAACGGTCTTCTTTGCCATTTTCATGGCAATATGGGGTGAGTTAGCTGTAATTATTGTTTTTCCCATTAACACATTGTAAGTGGAAGAACTTTGATTTTCAGAATGGCATTAAGCTTTAGTTAAAAATCAGTAAGATTCTAAGAGTTAATTGCATCATGTATAAATGGATGTCAATGGAAGCATCGATGTCCAAGTGTCGTACTCTTATTATACATCATCTAATTGTTGATGCAGAACAGAGTGTAATTGACTGGCTAATGCTAATGAAACACTTCCCTGGAGAGGCAAGTAGGCTGCTTGTATGAGAGGAAAAAAAACAACCTGAGGTGTCAGAAAGCTATCAGAAAAAAACTTGTCCTGCGCTTACTTTGGCATCTATGTGAGTGTCTGAGTCTGAGAAAACCTACAGGCAAGCCATCTTCGCAGCATTACACTCTATACTTCTCTCTCATACCCTGTCTCACTCATGCTGATTTGAATGAACTTAAGCATCATGGAGCCAGCAATGCAGTGAGCATGTTTTAGATCTGTCTGTCACATCAGCCAGTTTTCATCAGCTCTGTTTTGTAGTGTGAATGTGTGTGATTAACATAAATAAATATTAAGCTGGATAAATTCAGTATACATGGTACAATACATTTTTCCCTTTCTGTTTAAAAAATCACACACAAACACTAACCCACACTGAAGCCAAACTAGCACAGCATTTGATGTCAATAAATTCTGGAATACCACAAAATCATTGCCAGTACACTACAGAAAAAATATCATAAATGTTTCGTGCTTTCTGGCTCCAGAGATGGAAAAATAAATGTAAACAATAACTGTGAAAGAAGAATGACACATTGTGATAGCAATCTTTAAGAGCCTTTAAGAGCTACTAGAACAGCTTCAGTGTGCCCTGGCATCGATTCTTTCAAACTGGACTTGAGGTATGAACACTGTTCTTCTAAAATATATTTCCTAACTGGTGTTTTGTCCATCACATGGAATCATGCACTTATACATTCACACCTTGGGGAAATTTTTCTAGAGCCAGTTTGTCTACCGGCATGTATTGGGATCTAGAAAGAAAGTGAAGAACCTGCTTAAAACCCACTCACACAGAGAAAACATAATAAACTCACTCCACAGGCAGTAAACTGAGTTCAGGGTAGAACCAGGAACCCTGGAGCTTTGACACACTAAAACACAACCCACTGAACCACCTGGCACCCCTCACAAATAAACATGTACTGCATAAAGACGTTAATCACATGAATCGGAAATCATTAAATCATTGCTGTATGGACAAATGGCACAATTTCTCTTTGAGAAACATGACAATTAATACAGTTCTAAATCGTACTGTAGAACAGAATAAATTACAATGTACTGCATATGTAGACAAAATATGGCATAAAGAGCAAGTATGCAAATACTGTATAAAGTGTGTAATCAGTAGTAAGAACAACGTGGTTCTGCACTATTGTATAACACCCTGAGCACGAGTCAGCTCCTGTTCTGCAGTGAGTGGGTGTGTAAGGGGCTCACAGTTTGGTGTAGTATGTGGGAGTCCAGTGTTTTTGTGCAGGAAGCTGGTGAAGACACAGTGTGCAGGTGTAAGAAGCCTGACAGCTTGAGAGTAGGAAGTGTTCTTTAGTCTGGATGTCCAGGATAAGATCCTTTGTGTTACAAACTACAGGGGCTGTGGCTAAGATATGTGGGGCCTAAAAAACGGCAGAAGAAAGTAGACAGTCTTTCCGGGAGAGCTGAAAAAAAGGCTCAAGAGCTATAAAAAAGGATTGCTGTTGTTCACTTATGCTTTCATTTGCACAATTTCAACAATAGTGGGTCAAGCATTATAAAAGCTGCACTTACAACATCATTCAACACCTGCTTAACAAATGACACAACTAGGCTTTGTGTTCCATTATGTTTTGCATGTTGAGCAGTATATTCACTGTAAAAAAAAATGAAGGGTGGTAAATAGATCCCATGCAAATCATCTACATTTTACGTATATTAGTCTGCAAGTGATGTGAACAATAATCAATCAATCAATCTATCTATCTATCTATCTATCTATCTATCTATCTATCTATCTATCTATCTATCTATCTATCTATCTATCTATCTATCTATCTATCTATCTATCTATATATATATATATATATATATATAGATATATAGGTATATACAGACACACACAAACACACAATATTTGTGCATATGGAAGAAATGAGTTTGGTGTAATTTTATAAATGCATTGCCAGTTCACTTTATCTTGTATGCCTTCATGGATTGGTGTTATACTTTCTTCTTCTACAGCCACAGTCTTCCTTGAGTTCTGGAAAAGAAGAAGAGCAGAACTGACCTATGACTGGGATTTAATTGACTGGGAGGAAGAAGAGGTGAGACTCGTATGAAATACAGCAGTCACCTCAGACTGTGATTCTCTGTTTATTTACTAACACAGCTTCATTTGCAAAGGCTAGTATGAGACAGGCATTTTCTTCTTTTCCACTTTTCCCATAAACATTATAAGGGACAAACACTTTGCTAAGTTGACTGACAATAACTAATCAACATTGACTACGTGAAGTATTTGGCCAATATGTGTGCTATTTGTTGTGTTTCCTTTAGTGTAAATCCTGTGTCATGGTGTGTTCAGTGAGTGTGCTTTCTATCGATATCATGTCATGCTCGGTGCATGCTGTGCTGTTTGCTGAGGTTACCACACATTAATCATTTACTTTTTGCATGTAAAAGCATCTGACGATGTACAGGGTGTTGTTTGCTGTTGGACTTTAAATGTGGTCTTATTAAAACACATTATTTCATACATAATGTGCCAACATTGTCTGGACAGAATCAGTGTCAGAGGTCAGACCATAGATAAATACTGTGCATAAAAGATATCTTCATATCTGAGGGAGTAAGCTATCATTTCAATTAAGTGTCCCTATAGACAAATGGTTTTTATTTTTTTTATTTATTTTTATTATTTGTAAAAGAATTTACACTAATATCATCTGATTTTTTATGTAAAAAAAAGGTTTCTGATACATGATATACTGTCACCTTGTAAATCACCCTAGTAATTTATACTCATAAATACCCTCTGGCTATAGCAGTGACTTTATTTTGCAAGTTGTCCTTCTTGCTTAAGTGAGGTTTGGCATATAATGATCCAATATAGCATCTAGCTTAGCTATTTGTTAGTGAGAACCTGTACAATAAATGCAAAAGCTATGTTTTCTGAATGCATAAAGCAATGAAAAAGCATTTATGCATAAAATGTCTTGCCACAACACATAATTTGTTGTGAAAACATGACATTTTTGTTGTTTTGCAGGTATGCTTATAGTGTAATAGTTTTAACAGTTTCTTTTTCATATTGTCTTGTGATCATATTGTCAGAGCTCTATACTGCTGTGTATAAAATAATATTATTAGCCATTTAGGTCTGCAATATGTATGTCTATGGTTCAGACTCATCTGCACTGTTTTACGTGAGACTGATCCTCCATGGTTGTTCTTGTTGTCTTCAAAGATGTTTGTCATATCGCTGAATCAGCCTCTTAGCAAATAACTTAGAGCCGACTATTGTATATGCAGGAAAAATGCTCCTTATACGAATGACATAAGAGCTTTGTCATCATCATTAACACTGTCTTCCTGGGATAGGTTGCCAGATCCAGTGAAAACAAATGATGATGCCAGCTATCTGTGTGTGGAATAACAATGCACTGTGTATTTGGTAAAAAGAAAAAAAATATCTTGACAATATCTTTATATATATATATAACATGGTTGTGTTGAGAAGGAGGAACTACGGCCCCAGTTTGAAGCAAAGTACTCGCGGAAGGAGAGAGTGAACCCAATCTCAGGCAAACCAGAACCTTTCCAGCCATTCAGTGACAAACTCAGTCGCCTAATGGTCTCTGTGTCTGGGATCTTCTTTATGGTAAGTCATTTTCTCCAGTTGAATAACTTCTTTTGTCTAAACTATATTACTTACCTTTAATTAGTTTTTATACTTCAGCCTCTGCACTGAAGCCGTGTAATATCATGAAGTAATATCTAACATATTAACTTAGAGTATGATACTTGTAGTTAATAATGTAGTATTAAACTATATTTCCTAGCTGACTGTTACCACACTACCCTAGAGAACCATCTTGGTTTAAACTGCCACAGATGACTGTCTCCCCCTGCTGGCTATTGTATGTGGTTCAAAAGGCTGTTTTAAGAAAAGAATCGGCCTTCCATAAGCTTTATGATTTATTATGTAAATATTAGTCATTCACATAAAAACATTCCCTATCCTCACTTTTTTCCACAGTGTTCACCTTATGTTCACCTTATGTTAGTAAATTTCAGCACCTAATTGTCTCTCCATTTCAGATTTCCCTGGTGCTGACAGCAGTGTTCGCTGTGGTGGTGTTCCGGCTCATTGCCATGGAGAAGTTTGCCTCCTTCCAGTGGGAGTTTGTAAAGAAGAACTGGCAATTTGCCACCTCTGGAACTGGAGTCTGCATCAACTTCATGATTATCATGTCTCTCAATGTGGTCAGCCTCTGTTCTTTCCATAGTGTTCACAATTTAAAAAGAGATGTTTAGCACTGTTTATATATTTACAATGCCAGATTTAAACAGTTCTATTAATAATTTTCTTGGAGCCCAAAATATTATATATATATATATATATACAAAAGACACATCTTACATTTATTATGTTGGCTTTTTAGAAGCCAACATTCTGTTTTCCTATTTAAGATTAGACAAAAATTTATCAAGAGTAACTCCTCCTAGGGCTTTCGAGCCACATGCACTAAATTCGGATATGTTGTAGATCCTGGTCTGAAGTTTGTTGCTATTAGCGATCCGAGTACCAGTACATCTGGTACTGGGCCTCAAAGTGGACTTGTTTCCCATGGACTCCCATTATAAATTTGGAGGTTTATAACTCGGCAAGCTTTCGAACTATCTACACCAAACTGGTACAGGTTCTTTAGGGTGATACTCTGGACAAAGTTTTAAATTGGTGTACCGACTGGCCTTTCGGTTGTCCCGCAGCCCCGCCCCCAAAATATGCAGAATCAAAAAACTTTTTTACAACATGGACATGTGACATCAAAACACTCAGCACAATGAGAGGAACTTCCTCACAGTTATTATGATGACGTCACGTGATGTCAGGTGAAAATTAAAAATTAGCACAACATGGACTTGTGACATATCAAAACACTCAGCACAATGAGGAGAACTGCCTCAAGAGTATTCGGATGACATCACATGCTTGTCTCCAATTACCTCTAAATGTTTTGGCACCCTAGCTTTCTGTCCACCTGCCTCCAAAAGTAACACTAACCCTTATGTCCATTCGTCTCCAAAAAGCACCGGCCTTTGCGAATACTTTGTCAAAGCCAACATCAAAGTTTGTCGCGAGGAACTTTGCAAATCTAGTTAATGTATTGCATGTGTTAATAGGAAAAAAAAAATGAATATGATTCAGTCAACATGCCTTTTTTGTACTTTTGTCCTAAGTAAGAGAATAAAAACAAGTTTCCCAGAAAGCATGCGATAATCTACCCGCTATTAATTTTTCTAAACCACACATCTAAAACACCCATTTCATCAACAGCTGCTTATTTTTATCACTTTGTAAGTTAAATAAGAGATGCATGCGATTGTCTTTTGTTACTGAGAAACCGCAAAGCTCTATGTCCTGAAGACTTTCCTGTACCTGAAAATCTAATGTCTTTTACCTTTGTTACAAAGTACTGACAATGGAGACTTTCAAAATCCTTATGATTTTCACGTTGATATTCACAATAAAGTGAATAAAGGGAGTTTGCATCTCCCATAATTTCAGGGTGGAAAAGGGAGCATATAGCGCTATATTATTCCAAGATGTATCAATGAAACATTTGTTATATTTGTGGATAAAATTCTGTGATTGTTATATGTTCTAATGTTTTTGTATGGATTATCTGTATTCTGGCAGGTTTACGAGAAAGTGGCCTATCTGTTAACAAATCTAGGTAAGTTTTAAATATCTGAGTGTTTGAGGCTTTCTCGGTAATGGAATGTTAATCCACAAAGTTAAAGAAAGGGAGGGTTGGATTCCTGAAAGGCATTTTCACTCAGACGTGTTGATTTTAGCTTAAGATCCTGCCCAGGGTGGGGGTTTCTCTAATGTCTTGCATATGCCAGCTAAAAAACCCACAAAAAAAAGTCATGGTCCTCTGTTTTGTGTTTCAGAACACCCACGGACCGAGTCTGAATGGGAGAATAGCTTTGCCCTCAAGATGTTTCTCTTCCAGTTTGTCAACCTGAACAGCTCCACCTTCTATATTGCTTTCTTCTTAGGAAGGTGATTAAATTGTGAAACTGAGCTACCGAGTTCATTTGAAGTAATTTTAAGCATCTACTAAATTCCAGTGAGCCTGAAATAGTTCTCTGTAAATAATTATTGGCTTTTATATCTTTTGATTAGAGTTTTCATCTGGGTTTTTTTTTCTATTTATTTCCACGTTAAAGCATTTGCAAATACCCAGTGTATTTTGTTCTCTCCTTGATTGCTGTTAGCTTGAAGCATTATGATTTGTCTCCTCGTGAAATATGAAAGCTTTTTTTCTCTCTTTTATTATCATGGAATGACATTGCAGCGTGGCTAATCGAATTTCAGAGACATGTTTGTGTGTGTGTGTGTGTGTGTGTGTGTGTGTGTGTGTGTGTGTGTGTGTGTGTGTGTGTGTTCACAGGTTTGCAGGCAGACCTGGAGATTATAATAAGCTGTTTAACCGCTGGAGAATGGAGGAGGTGAGTGAGGCTGTGCTGCACCAGGTTGCTATAGTTCTCCCACGCTGCAGCACCATCAGCGTCCTCACATAACATTACTGCATCACTGTTACTGTAGCTCCATATTGATGGGAATTCTGATGCACATAACTGAATCAGACTCCTTTGTAATCAACATAAATGAAAGAGAGCTCCCATAAACAGAAGATAATGGTCTCCTTATATGGATTCTGGCCAGCAGTGGCTTTTTTCTTGGGCTCAGTGTAATTGCCCTGAGTCTCCTCAGGCCTAAATGGCAACCTAGTGAACGTTCCAAAAGCATAAATGATTATGTTATTGTTTCAGGAATTACCCGCCTACTGTAAAATCTCTGAGAATGATTTACTGCAGCTTTGTAATATGACAAATGTGTTCTAATGAGATATGTTAAACTTATTTATGCTGTTCATTTTGTGTTTCATTCTCAGTGCCATCCTAGTGGCTGTCTGATAGATTTATGCTTGCAAATGGGAGTGATCATGGTGTTAAAACAGATTTGGAATAACTTCATGGAGTTGGGCTACCCGTGAGTATTGCATTTGAGTAGAGGTTTTGTTAACACTCATGCTTTATTTGTGCTCACTGTGTGTTTCAATGACCTCTTTGTTCCTCCCCGATTTAGCAGGGGTGACGGTTTTTTTTTTTTTGGACATTTATTCAAGATGAGAAAAGGGATTTTGCTTGTTTTGCTTGTAAAGAATGAGTTTAGTTTGAAATTGGCACAATTGCAGTGCCTGAGCAGTGACACGATTCAGGAAGGGAGTGTGCTTTCAGTTCCAGGTTTCATGGTTGAATGAGTTTTGCTTCTCACTGCAGTTCTGAAGCAAATGGCCACGTCACATACATTCACACTACAGCACTGCTGTCCTGCTGATCCTGCCTGGAGTGGGACACAGACTATGATTAAAACAATGTTAATAGTAACTATAATATATGAGTCATTTCTGTATCCTATAATCTATAGATTATTAACCGTTAGTTAGTTGTGTATTTCATTGTGTCTTGAATAACTGATTTAAATATCCAGACATGTTTTCATTTCTAAACAATTTTTAAGAAATTAAAAATAAATACATTCTAAGAATTGGGTACTGAGAGTATAACAATCTACAGACAAACTTTTTTTGCACCACAAATCTCCATAGAAATCAATTTGAAGTTTATCTGTATTTTTACACACCAATATTTATTAAATAACTCCTTAAATACCTTGTTTGTATAAGGGTGAACGATCTTTTACAATCTATAGTAATTTGATTTATCAGAGGCCTACAGTGTATAGTAATGTGATTTTAGCGTGATCTGTATCATAATGCTTAGTTAGCATCTTTAAGTGTTATGTCTTAATTTGCAAGTTTTACTTCAGGCTATTACAGAACTGGTGGTCTCGGCGGAAGATGAGGCGAGCAGGAGAACAGAATAATGTGGAAAGCAAAGAGCAGCTGCCTCAATGGGACAAAGACTGGAACCTGCAGCCCATGAATGCTCACGGCCTTGTGGATGAGTATCTAGAGATGGGTGAGAGCAGATATAAAACATGAATTCCTGCTGTTTCTTACAGATGCATACATAAATAAGCCATTAACAGCTGTAGTGAAACATTAGAAATCCCCTGAATAAAACACTGTGTCATTTAATGTGTAACTTTAATCAACATTGTGTTGCGATTATAGAAACCGTAGGCCTCATTTATCAATTTCTAGGTAAACTTTTGTGTAAATGTTTTTATAGGCCAAACCATAAATAAACATTTGTTGCCAGATTTCTAAAATTCTGATTTAGTGTGTACTTGTGTGTTTGTTGATTAATGACAGTCACCTGTAAAGTGCAAAGCATGTGCACATCACATCTTATATGCAGTTAGTGACACATAAAACTCCATAAAAGGAAAAGTTGGCAGAGTGATAAAATGAGAACAAATCAGAAAAAGAAAATGTTTCAGAGGCCAGAAAGGAGGAAAGTTTTTTTTTTTTTGCCTCATGTATACACCAAAAAAGACTTTTATTATGTTATTGGGTTTTTTATGAAACTGATGTCCACACTGTATATGGGTGTTCATTGACACCTAAGCTGTATCCTATGCGGCAATAAGGATTACTCAGTGCATTGCAGATTGAGACAAATCACATCAGTCACTTCTGATTGTTCTGTCTCAAATGTGCTTTCTTCAGTTATTCTTTTTGACATTTGTAATATTTCTTTATTTAATGCCATTATTGTGACAAAGTTGCATGGTAGGTTTACATTAGTAAACCTTTGCATTAGTACTGTACATTAATTTTAAGTAAATGCACATAAATTACTGTCAGATGTTTTCTGAACCAACATTGTTTTCATAACTACAAAATGTCTGTTTTAAATGTTCTAATGACCATTTACAAATAAATTTGTGCATATTCTATAGATTTACTGTATAGCTGCTTAATTCTCATGACGCTTCTGTGCAGTGCTCCAGTTTGGTTTCACCACCATCTTTGTGGCAGCATTTCCTCTGGCTCCTTTGCTGGCTCTGCTCAACAACATCATCGAGATCAGACTAGATGCCTACAAATTTGTGACACAGTGGAGGAGACCCATGCCAGCAAGAGCGACTGATATTGGTCAGTCAGTACCACGTTTTATAGTCTACTGTAGTTTATTCAGCGGTATCAATATCAGTTTAAGCTCATCATCACCCATTGTCTTTTTAATACTTTGCTGGGTTTTATGTTTTTGTTCAACTTAGAAGTATAATTTGACCACTTTTTCCTCTCTGCTCAGGAATCTGGCATGGGATCCTGGAGGGTATTGGTGTAGTGGCTGTCATTACCAATGCATTTGTCATTGCCATCACATCTGACTACATTCCACGATTTGTCTATGCCTTCAAATATGGGCCCTGTGTGGACAAGGGCTACCAGCATGAACAGTAAGGATATACCTGTAGTTTGTTTTTGCATATAACATATTATTTGTAAATAAAGATCACTACTGAAGTAAAGAAAAGATTTTTGAATGAATAAACTGTGATAACCCATGAAAGGTAAATAGTGTGAGGACAATTCAACATTGTCATCTTCATTAAGTGTTTAAGCATGGTCTGAGATTGTTACAAACTGCAGTGTGTGTGTGTTTGTGTGTGTGTGCAGATGCCTGAGAGGATATATGAACAGTAGTCTGTCTGTGTTTGATATGGGAGAGCCAAAGAACGGAAGTCAGTATGAAACCCGATACTGCAGGTACAAATATAAATGTGGTTTGTATGCATGAAAGACTGGAATACATCTGTAAGTATTGAGGGGGATCAATGCCCTGGTCTGTTCATCTGTGCAGATATCGGGACTACAGAGCTCCCCCATGGAGCTCCCAGCCCTATGAATTCACCCTTCAGTTCTGGCATGTGCTTGCCGCCAGACTGGCCTTCATTATCGTTTTTGAAGTGAGTCAAATACAAATACAAATAAAAATAGTACTTTGTATTTCATGTACAATACATGCCATGTGATCATGTGCCGTCCTTTCTGTCCTCAGCACCTGGTGTTTGGCATTAAGACCTTCATTGCTCATCTAATCCCAGACATGCCTAAAGACCTATGTGAACGCATGCGCAGGGAGAAGTACCTCATGCAGGAGATGATGTATGAAGCAGAGCTGGAGCACCTGCAGAAGGAGAGGAAGAAAAATGGCAAGCGTTATCACCATGAGTGGCCTTAGCTTTGCCTAACAGAAGGACATATCATATGCACATTCATGCACACAACGAGAAATAAATAACCAATGCGAGAGCACATGTGAAAACAGGCACAGAGGATGACCGTACAGGAACTGCAAAATCTTTGGATTTAGTCATGCATGCATATCCATGCTGCAGCTTTGGATGGCTACGCTTTACTAACCCTTCAACACATGCTTCCCACTGTGCTGTTTTCTTACTGGTTAATCAGATAGTGAGGCTCAAACTCTTTAAAGAACAGAAGCACTTGAGTGGGCAGCCCTGCTCTGCACCAAATAGCTTCTTTCACAACTCTTGCCTGAGGCCTTCCCATCATCATCTCTGGTTCCTCACATTTTTTTGGCCGAATATCAGAGTCCTGGATGACATTTTGCTTTTATCCTCTTAAACCACTCCTGCTGTCTTTTGCCTCTGCTGGCTTTGCTCCTTTCTGAATTGTTTGTTATTTGTTTGTTAGTTTTTCAAAAGGAAACAGGATACAATTGTATTGTTTACTATGCAGAAAAAGTGCTTTGGAGTTTGTTTTCAATGTACACACTTTTGTCACTTTCTGTCCTTTCTCACGCTCTCTCTCTTTCTCTCTCTCTCTTTCTCTCTCTCTCTCCTCTCTCTCTCTCTCTCTCTCTCTCTCTCTCTCTCTCTCTCTCTCTCTCTCTCTCTCTCTCTCTCTCTCTCTTGTTGTTTTTCTCTTTTTCTCTGGCAGCTAAAAACCGCTATAAACTACACTCTATGGAAATATTTCTTTTACAGTGAAGTGCAGTTTGGACTTTGTGTTCATGCTTAGCTTTTCTAAGAATAAGGTCTGGCTTTTTCCTATTTGCGCTTATTAGTCTTCATAGAAAAGTGACGTTACAGGTAATGTGGGTACAAATTTATGCAAAAGTAGAGCAAATTGATATAACCATCATGTACCGTCTGAATATAGCATGCAGATTCAACATTCAAAATCCCCCAAAAACGTTTGTTACTTCCATTCTCTAATGCTTTGTAGATTTATTTGAAATTGCTTGTTGTTTTTAGTCTGTCCTTTGTCTAGCAATAGAATCTGTTCCAATCTTATTCTAAGATGCAGACCTCTGGCATTTACTAGTTGTGGGCTGACTGGGACTGCGTTTTTGTTCAAGGTGTGGTTTATATGGCTACAGCTGTACATGATTCATTCATCTATGTGTATCATGAAAGGCCTGGTTCTTCCTAAAATGGTGTAGGAATATTAAAGGAATTTTTGTAGGTTTTGGTCAGGATTAGAAGACAAGTACATGATTCACTCACTCACAGCAGATCTGTATAGAAGGCATAAGCAGATGTGGAACAGAAGGTAATATGTTTAATATGCATTATTAGCACTCATACCAGACTCCATGTGCCTGATGGTAAGACTATTCCCAGGCATATGTTTTTGTTTGTTGTAAGTTTTTGTTTCCAGAAAACTTACAGTCGCTGTCTCCAAGGCTATTTTTCTCAATTATTGCCATCAATGTTATCATTTTTCAATAGAAAACAAGGGTTAATTACTTTTCTCTTCTTTGCTTTGCTTATAAAGTACACAGTAGCTTTGTGTGCCTGTATGTAAATGAGTAAGAGAAATCAAGAAAGTAAGTGTGTCTTAAAATATATGCTGCTGTTACATCTCCATCTTGATTTACCACATCCCAAGATAATGTATCTGTTCACCTCTGGCCAAATTGATATAATTTACCTACCTTATAATTCGATATTAATCTGCATTATAAAGTTTAACTTTGCACTTTTTGCATGGACATATTGTATAAGACATAATCATACATCACTAAGAAGAAAGGAGCACTTTAAAATCATGGATCGTTTCCTCGTACCTCGACAAACAGCACATGACAGTAAGATGACAAGAAAGCTGCTGCAGTAAAATATAAAGTAAGGCAATTCCATATTTCACTGTTATGAAGTATAATTATTTATTTGTTTATTTATTTATTTATGGTTGATTAGTGATGGCGGTCATGCACTGAAAAAGAGTGTAGAGATCTGTCGATTTCAGGTGACAAACTGTTTCTGGTACCTTTGCCTAAAATGCAGCGTGTGATTTGTAACATGCTATTGTTTTGCCATGATGTATTTGGTAATCTATGCATGATCTCAGCCATGACGGCTGCATCTGTCTGGTGTCCTATTGAGAAACACACGTGTGTTATGGTGCACTTTTACTGTGGAGTCTGCATGGAGTGAATTTCTTAGTCTAAGATTATCTGATCTGTGATCAGTTTGTTGTATAAGTGCACAGCTGTCAATCATGTTCATACTCAATTACACCATCTTGCACTGGAATCGGGCTTTTCCTCAGAGTAATGATTTTCTTGGTAATGAATTATTTCACTGCTTTAACAAACTTATATGAAGAAACAATATTGTACTTTGGTGTGTACAAAAATATCTATATCAGATAGACTTGGCACAGGCACACATAACAAAAAAAAAACAAACATTAGTTTTAACACAGTAAATAAAGCATGAAATATACTTTGAGGGTCGTTATTTATAATATATTTATTTCATTAGGAACAAGAGAACTTGTTATTGTGACACAAATTTAATTTGAATAAACAAAAGTGGAGAGTCATTTACTATCAATTCAGGTATTAGATTAAAAGCAATGGTTATGATGTGATATTCTGCATTGCTTAGAAAAAATGCTGAGTGTAGTTATGATAGAGTTTAATATCCATTATGCATTAATAAGATGTGCACAATTGCAGTGCCTACTGACGGGTACTATGTTAAAAAGGCAATATGTGCTTACTCAGTGAGATAATGATAGCTATATAATCACCCACTGACCTCTCACCTCACCACGTGAGCTGGTGATGAGCTGTAAGGAGCCCACTATGTACCATGAACAATGTTTCAGTACAATAGCACATTCAGTGCATTCTGATGTGTACTTGATGAATATGGTGACATAAACAATATCAACAGCGTGTTTTGTTTACACCATCCCTGTTTACATGTTAAAAAATTTAATAAAATATATGAAAAAATGTACAAAACATCTATAGAATAAATTTGGATATCACTCTTTTCTGTAATAAATCAATGACTGTATCTTTTAACTGCCATGGTTGGTGGGTCTTTTGTTTCCTGTATGAAATGGCATGTGTCTTGTAGTTTTGTAGTTTAAGTGTGAAAGTAAAGTGAAAAGCAAGTCTGTGCAGGTTTTCATTCCAATCATGCTTGAGAGCTAATCAGAAGCCATGCTTGAGTCTATTAAAAGCCAGGAATGAAAGCTGTACCCACACCTGCCCTATGTGAATAAAATTTTACAAACTTATTTAAAACTACTTTTTCAAGTTTATAGCTGTTTTGACAGCTTATGGCCAGCTCTGTCTGGGACAAAAGCTGTATTGATGTAAGGCTCAACATGCATCCTGTTACTCAGATTGCTTCCATTTGTCTCACATTTACTGTCCTGGTCTGGCTGATTCTCCCACACTGTTCCAAAATCCACACCATTCAATTCCTGGGAAAAAGACAAGCAGTGATTCAAATCACTTTATTTAAGTGTGCACAAATTGTGTTTTTTCTTCATCGTACATCAGGCATCTCACCATTTTGTCCTCTGCATGGTTGACACCACACCAGCACATGATCCTTAATTTCTCTGAACAAAAGCAGAACAGGTCACACACCGGCCGAATCAGCCCAGGCTTCACCTCCTGTGGTTTATTGGGGCCTGCAAACAGACAACAGGCACTTCTAGTAAATCATGCAAGAAGATCTCAAGTCTTACATGCTGCAATTGACTTCTAAAATATACAGTACAGAGTATCAAACAGCTTTATGTTCATTAATTTACTAGGTACGGTATAGCATAACTTCTCAATGTCAAATTAGCATGTGACTTTTATGGAAAGGCTAAAACAACCTTCCCATTTCACCTGTTATCAGCGTGATGAGCAGGCCTCCTATAACTGTGGCCAGAAAACCCACTGCACTGTAGTACAGGTAGGACATGGAGTACCAGGAATCAGCTAGCACAGATCTGCACATGATGTGGGACAGCAGAGATTGAAATGAAACATTACTGATAATGACACTACAGTGACACTACAATGACCTCTAAATTGACTTTGACTAGAATGAACCTTATTACTTATTTTAAACATATTTGTAAAAAGCGAGTACTAGGGAGTTGCTTTTTTTTAAACCATATCTCTATCCAGTGCTCTGGGCTTTATTTGTGATTACAACAGATAACAATTCTGACGTTTCCTTGTACACAGAACATTTTCTCTAAACTCCAAACTTAAACAAATTTCCAAGGGCATAAGAGAACATTTTATTAAATCTTTCCAACACCATACGGTAAAATGTTATTACAGTCAGGTAATAATCTGGGTATTTCCCTCAGGTTTTGTGGTATTCAATCAAACTAAATTCTTTCCCCTTTGGAAATAGACCAATTAAACAAACAAACAAAAAATGACAGTTAAGTGAATCTCCTTCATAAATGAATTTACTTTTAATGAATTCATGAGAGCAGTTTAATTAAACAAGTTTTCTGATTTATCAGTACAGCTAAACGTCCAAATTATTGACAGAGGGTAGGTAGAAAAATATGGGAGTATTCCTTTAATCAGTCTTTTTGTTCATATTATATTTAGATAGTCTTTAAGAATGTCTTTGACAAAAGATGAACATATTGAAACCATAGTCTTAGTTGGATTGGGAAGCTGTCACAAGGTTGTGATGGACTTTAATGTGCAACATGACAAGCACATCACTAATGACTCATGACGCTGCTGCCAAATTAGAAACCAAAGTTGGGAGAGATGCCACTGTTTGAGTTTTACAAAGAAATCGCAGTCATGTAGAGGATGCTTTGTAAATAAAGTTAAGTTAAATTAAGTAGCGTAAGCATAGTATAAGCATAGCACAGTGTAATAGTATAAGCATAATATACTCTACCCTGTATCTGAACTGGCTGTGGGAGTTACTGCTGTAACTGTGGTGTTCAATAGGTTACAGGTCTCTGTGCTCAGAGGAAGTGGGTGAGTGTTATTGGGAGAAGCAGTGTGGAAAAAGGCTCCAACTCCCACCCAGAAGGACAAAGAAATGCCCATTGTCAGACCTCCTATAGCCCCCTGAGGACAGAGCACACAACACCACATGCTAGATTTAGCTACTGATGCACTGCAATTAACCTTTGTCTTTATTAAACTCCTTGCCAAAAATGACTAATGGGCAAGGAAGAATAGTTCTGACTAATGTTAGGTCAATACCATCATACCATTATTCAACTTTAATACTTTAATAAGATGGATGTGCTGTGTTTTGGTTAGGGATTTGCACTGACCAGAGTGTTTGTAAAAGGGAAGAAAATTCCCAAAGAGAAGAGACCAAGCATCGGCCCTCCACACATGCCGTGGATACTGAGAGCAGCCTAGTACAGAGAAAACAGACATTACTCTGATTAAGGGATTAAATAAACAAGAATCAAATCTGCTTACTCTTAGTCTTGTCTGTCTTGCATATGGATTTTATCTTGATAAGATTTCAAGCACAGGCATGTAATCAGGTGCCTTAACTGGTTTTGAAAGAGACACTATCCATGTTTCCAGATGAAAGATGCACATCAAAAACTAAAGGTATACCATGGAGGTTACCATCCCAATGAAGGATGTGTGAATGCATCTATCACATCGGATCTGTTTATAAACACAGTGTCCACAGAATCCTCTGTCAAATAATGATCCACAAGACCCCCTGAGCAGTCATATGACTTTTATATGGTTCTTACTCCTAGGACTTGTAATAACACAAACCTGTTCTCAATCACTAGCATACAACAAATTCACACCATAAACCTCTTTCATTATAAATTATGACTACTCTCTAATCATCTTTAAGATTTTGCAGATTTAACTATTGAATGTCATTTTGTCATTAAGTATGTTTAAAGGAAAATTCAGCAGTCATAGTGTATGTGCATTATGATATATTGTATATATTTTAATTGTTAAATGTTTCGGATTAACCTAACTTGATTTGTGTGAACAGAATTAAATATGATTTTAATGCATTTACACTTGCATCTTTATAGAAATAATCTCAATCTCTAATCCTGTTACACAAGATGCATAAAATGACCAAATGTAAATGGGGTATTTTTTTTTCC
The DNA here is from genome assembly GCF_022655615.1 of Tachysurus fulvidraco. Lineage (NCBI taxonomy): Eukaryota > Metazoa > Chordata > Actinopteri > Siluriformes > Bagridae > Tachysurus > Tachysurus fulvidraco. The sequence goes on from NC_062527.1 coordinate 10,302,653, forward strand.
AGAAAGCTTTTCACCTGCACAACTGTTCCCATTTTTGATGCTGCTATTGCCATGCTGGTACAGATCACTCCAAAAAGCACACCTGCACAAGGGAACATATTCACTTACAGAGAATGATTTAATCCTACCGAGTCTCCCTGGTATGGCTTGGGGACAATATTTCTCATTCATCATACTGTACATATGATTTCACCTTCCTATTATAAATCTGTTTAATCTGATGTCACATGCACACAACTGTAAATTACTCCATATTACCAATTAACTTATTTAAATCTTGAACAAACTGAATATCCTGCACTTTCTACTATTGCACTCTGGTTAGACCTAAACTGCATTTCGATGCCTTGTACTTGTACATGTGTAATGACAATAAAGTTGAATCTAATCTAATCTAATATGATCAGTCCTTAAATTTTTTTTTTATTGCTTTTCCAGGAAAATGTTATACATTTGTAAACCAAGCAATCCAACTCCAGCTGATATGAATGTGATTTAAAAGTCATGGTATTTACACAGGGCTTTGCTGATCCACATAGCCGATTTGTTGGAGAGGTTTTTGAAACACTGGCTCACAAAGTCCTCATACGTCACTGTGGCCAGAGCGTTGATACTGGCAGCCACTGTGCTAAAACAGAAAAACATCAGGAACTCATTTCTTATTTCAGGATCATGAATGCTGTGGAATTTGATGTCTAAGTTAAAAATAAAGATCAGAGATTATATGTCATAGATATTTGTTTAAGCCATAAAGAGCTGAACATAAAATACATATAAATGTCTATCAATACCTGAGGCTCCCACTGAAAGCACAAGACACATACAGCCCAGGCAGACCTGGAAAGTTGCCCAATACTTCTAGTACAAAGTATGGCATGAGCTGTAAAGATGTTCACAGTTATGCATACACCTGCTAACTGCGACAATCATGCATAATTATAATTCAACCCCTGCATAAAATAGACATAACAATGTCACCTGGTCAGGAGCTGACACATAGCCAGCTGTCCAGGGGTCACAACGGGAATAGAAAGTGTACATAACGAGTCCTGAGACCACACCACAAAAGACAATCAACAATAGACCCAGCAGATTCAGATACAGAGCACTAACAGGGACAAAGAGAAAGAAAAGAATTCACTGAGATCGGTCAAACAATTTGCAATTGTATTGTATTGTATTGTATTGTATTGTATTGTATTGTATTGTATTGTATTGTATTTCCCAACGATATTTTCCCTAATTTAGCTTTGGCCAATTCTGACCCATCAGTCCTCTCTCCCCTATGAAACAACAACTACCAAAATGAAGGCAAGGATCATATGCTTCATGTGAAGTCATGTGAAACCAGCCAAATGCATAAAGTGCTGCATCATGTACTACAGTGTGTACTCTAACACACTCAGAGGAAAGCACTGCTCACTCCTTCTGTATAGTTTGACAGATACCTGCTGCTGAGGAAAGAGACTGTGCCAGAGAGCACAGCCAATTTTGCTCCCTGTCGCTCCCTACTACAGATGGCTGTAGTAGCATTGGAAATCAAACTCAGAAAATACAAATACACTCTGATCTCTGGAGATTTTTCTCTTTGTTACTTAAAGACATCACTATTCCTTACTTTAATTATTCTACTGTAGAGGAACTTACCAGCGAGCATGGGTCTCTGTCTTACAGGAAATACACCTCTGGATTGTAGACTGGTTTACACTATAAATGCCCAGCCATGTGAACATGCCCCCAACAGAGATTGTCCAGAATGTGTGACGTCTCAGTGGACTGGGGTCAAAGCTATGAAAAAAAAAAAAACAATACATACATTAGGGCTGACAAATAGCTTTTATAAAGAGTTAAATATTAATTATTTAAAATATAGCATTTCATTTAATAAGCTTTACTTATTAATGAGCTTGACAATTTAAAAAAAAAAAATATCGCAAGAAGGCAAAATAACATTTTTGTCTTAAACTGTAATTTTAAAGTTAATTATATTTTCATATTATACAGTACATAATACAAAGTGTACTACATAAAGTGAAGGTTTGTATAGTATTTGAAAAGTGGAATTTCTGCCCACAATCTTAACACACTTTACTGTGTATACAAAGTAATATACATTGGTTAATATCCATCGCTTACCATGTTGCATTAAAATTTAAAACACATAAATGTTTTATTTTTGCTGTTGTAGGCATATAGGTGCTGCTGAGGAGATGATCTCAATACAAGCTTGCATGTAAAGTTAGATAATACATACTCAAACACATTAAGTCTTTGTCCAGCTTGTGCCGTCTCCCATACTGTACCGATTCCTCCAGCTTTATATGTGCCCTGTACCAGCACAGTGAGAAAACCACCCAACATCACTACCATCTGGAAGGCATCGGACCACACTACAGCTTTTAGTCCTCCCTGTGACATTCATATACACAAAAACACAGATTTTGTCTATTGGTTTTAATGTTTATCTAAAAATCAATCAATCAATAAATCAATAAATTGAGTACCCACCAGCTCCACATACTCACCAATGTACAGTAGAAGGTGCAGACAATTCCAGTAGCAAATATAGATCCCCAGAGATTAAATCCTGTCACTATCGGTAGTGTGCAACAGGCAGTGGAAATAACATTAGAAGGTAGTATTTACAGTGTTATTGAAATAGAAGATAACTATAAATGTTATTTTGTTTATTTACTGCATCTTCTTACCTTGATTAAGAGCTAGAGCTGGAGTATACACCACTACTCCGGTGTACAAAATCTGTAAGGCATCCATAACAAGGTCCATAATCCATTTCAAGTACCTAAATTATATAAATTATTGTTATTTATATAAGTAAACAGATTCCTACTCACCGTTTGCACTGTGTAAATTAGAGTAGCAGCTATACGGACCGTCTTAGAGAAGCGTAACTCGAGATACTGCAAGTAAGAAAGCACACAAATCCTGTTGGTTTTCTTGATAATATTCTGAGAGAACTAATGAACTAATGAACTAACTAATGCTTTTATTTTGTATTCTTTAAAATTTATTCAGCAAATTTCATTGCAAAGTAAATTAGTGACAGTAAATTGCATAAAAAAGTAGAATCTTTGAGATATTTTAATTGGATTAAGTATGTCCCTTTTGTCTTTAATAATAGTGAGCACTTTAGCTTGCACTTGAGTTGCCATGGACCCCAGGTTTTTGCAAACCCATATGATCTATTTTATTCAAAATCCATAAGAGTGTCATCTGAACACAAGCTTTTGGATAACTAATGAGGAAAATCTGACCTTTTGTGCAAAACAGCTAACATGATCAATACATCAAAATGACTTACATTTCAATAATGATCTGGAAATACATACATACAGTACATACATATAGACATACATACACACACACACACACACACACACACACACACACACACACACACACACACACACACACACACACACACACACACACACACACACACACACACACACACATACATGCACACATACATACACACATACATGCATGAAGTCTGTTCTGTTATCTGTTGTATAGTTGTATCATTATAATTATTAAACATAAAAGACTACACTATTCAGTACCTTTCATTGTGCATTATAGGAACTTTCATATTCGTACCTCATATGTGCTGGTGATTCCTGACCGATAGAACACAGGAAGAAAGAGCTCTGCTGTGAAGAACACCATCAGCGTGTATGCAATGCCAAATATAATAAACGCAGCCCCAAAGCGGTATACATCTGTGGGAGTTCCAATAACAGTCACTGCTGACATGAAGCTGGCTGTAAGAGAGAGTGCCACCGGACCACACGTCAGCTGTCGTCCACCAACTAAGAATTCCTTCGATGACACATTTTTCCTCTCCTTTATAGCAAAAAAGACTCCAATACCAGAAGATATCACAAACAGGCAAGCAAATACAACATAATCCCATACTTGGAATGTTCCCACTACACCATTTGGATGTCCCATTGGAAGTTAGTGATAATATACACTATTAAACTATAATAATAATATTAAAAAATGTTTTGTCAAAGAAGCCTTGCTGTTTGTCTGTGATAGGGACAGTGATCTCTGTGTGAATGATTTAAAGGATGTTTCTTGAAGGTAAAAAAAAAACTGCTGATAGCAGACCTCAAAGTGCGGATGCTATGAAGAAATACATTAAACATTAACTTGTTTTCTTTTTCCCTGAGGATCTCAAAATTAATGTCTGCTCATGCCAGATTAATCTACTTTTAAATTAATTATAGCAATACATTACTCATATATACAACTGCACTAATATCACTATAGAGGAACTAAATTAAACAAAGTCTTAAAACATTTGTGTGTATGGTCATTGGGGCATGTATGGTTTATTGTCATAACTTTCCATTTAATTGGTAATGTTTCTTAGTGACCTTTTGTACAGGTTTTTACAAAATCCACTCTATCTAAACTCTGTTTATTCTGGCACTCAACCTACTACATACCAATATAAACAAATTCTGTGGAGGAAATACAATAAAATCACTTGACCAATATTTGAAAAGTAATGACTCTTTTTTTGCTACAGTGGCAGTTTGGCAGTGCTGGAGCTTAAACCCTGATCCTCCAATCAACAATCCAGAGCCTTAACCACTTGGGCCACCATGTAGTATGCCTATATGGATCTATTTATTCTAGCATTTATTTCATGTATATTTAAAATTTCTGATGCCTTCAGATGATTTAATCTTTGTGTTATACACTGTATTATTTTTTTTTAGGATTTGTTTTCGGGGCATAGACTAATGTCCATTCCCAGACCAGTCCCTGGAATTTTTGTGTAAGAACTTGAATGCAGTGGCAGTAGAATGAAAGCGCATATGTGAGAGAGAGAGAGAGAGAGAGAGAGAGAGAGAGAGAGAGAGAGAGAGAGAGTGTGTGTGTGTGTGTGTGTGTGTGTGTGTGTGTGTGTGTGTGTGTGTGTGTGTGTGTGTGTGTGTGTGTGTGTGTGTGTGTGTGTGTAACATGAGCAGGATAATGGGAGTGAAAAGGCACTGTGGTTCACTGCTCTTCCACACAACGCCATCACTCCCTGCTTTGCGCGCAGCTAAGAGTGGCAAAGATGCTGCCTATTTCCCAACTGCTGTCTTTAGCCATGCTTTCATTTCCCGTTTATAACGCGGTGTACACGGGTCCTCTACAGGCTGAGATATCAAACGGCAGCTTTCACCACTTCTTCGTTCCCGACGGCGACTACGATGACACCGAGGACCCGGAGAGATGCCAGATGCTGTTTAAGTGGCTGGACCCGTCGCCGTGTTTAGCGGAAGAGGAGCGGGACTCGGTTATCCGCGACGACTTTATCAGCGTCAAGCAACAAGTCGAGGACTCGGCACGAGTTCTGGAGAGTCTCGAGAGAAGTATCTCATACGATCTGGATGGAGAGGAAACGTACAGCAAGTACCTAAGGAAAGAGATAGATCAAATCACTGAGGCTTTTTCCGGCGTTGAGAAATCACTCATCGAGCTCGAGGTGAAATTCAAGCAAGGTCAAGATTCAGAGCAGAAAGAGGAGCTGGAGTTTACTAAAACCCTGATGAACCCCATGCAGAGTGTGAGGAGCTCCCTGCAGGAGACAGTGGACATCTCCTCCGGCCTCAAGGACAAACACGAGCTCATCTCTCTCATCATCCGTAGCCATGGCACCAGGTTAAACCGACTTAAAAACGAGTACTTGAACATTTAGTGGTCTAAGAAAACTGATTATTTAAGCTGTTTTAGACTCTAAATGGTTTGAAGCATTGGTGTATCCTTCTTAAAACCTTAACTCACATAGGTACATGAAAAGATATGGGCTGGAAAGATGTTTCTGAAGACTCCTCAGGAAAACAATGCACCTGAACATTGTAAATCATTTTCAGTTACTATGTAAACAGCATCATGAACTGTTTGTACTAAATGACACTATGGCACACACTACAGCCACACTGACTTCTGAATTATTGAGTAATTTCCATTTAAAATATGTTTACTTCTTATACTTTTGTGATTTCTTCATGCTTATAGCACGTCTAATTCATAAGCCCTTACGAAACTTTACGAGACAAAACCTGCCATTATTTTGTTTTGTCCACACAGTTTTGTCCAATTCATATTTCAAATGTGTTTATATAACCCAAGGAGGTCAGTAGGGATTTTTCCCCCCAGATTGATTGAAGCCTAAACTAAGAGCAGAACTGGTGGTGCTCAGGAAGCTGGTGCAGAGAGAAGCTATTTCCTCTGCCATATAGAAGTGTGTGTACCTTCTCCCCTTACAACACATGGAAGAATGATTAAACTGAGTAATGTAAAGCAAGTGACCCTTTCTTCCTTTCCCCGAACTCAGCAGAGTCTAGACAGTTCAGTAACGTTTCTGCTACGGGATAGTTAAACTGCTGACATAATCCTCACTAACACAATCATTTCACTTCTTATTTTAACTTTAACCACAGCTTCACATTCATTCTAGACTAAACACCATAATGATGTGCACATGCAACTGTGTCTATCCACACTCCCAAAGGGAATGTCCAAAGCCTTTCCTGTTGGTTAGTCTCTGAAATTCTGGTTGACTCTAGAAGGAACGTGAAATTGCTGACGGCATAAAGTCAGCAGATTTGGTCTTTATTCACCGGCAGCTTAAGTCTGTCCATCTGGATTTGGTTTCTGGTTGCTGAACAAAGAAAAAAGATATAAGTTTATTGCTCACATGCTTTTAAAAATGAGAATCAGTAGCAGAAGAAGTAACTGTGCATATGATATATATTCTTCAGAAATGTTCCTCAAAAGGTTTTTGGATAGTTTTTGGATAGATTTTACTTGAAGCAGTCCCTGGCAGAGAAGAGATATATGACACCTAGAGTGATATCTAATCCTTCTAGTTGAGATTTGTTATGAATAAAGTCTACAAAAGAGCAGGAGCTTTTGATGCAGTTGTAGTGTTTTTAAATTCCAGATGTCATGATATTTGAAAAGAACATTGTTAAATGGTTGATGTTTGTACCTCTGTGTGTGTGTGTGTGTGTGTGTGTGTGTGTGTGTGTGTGTGTGTGTGTGTGTGTGTGTGTGTGTGTGTGTGTGTGTGTGTGTGTGTGAGAGAGAGAGAGAGAGAGAGAGAGAGAGAGAGAGAGAGAGAGAGAGAGAGAGAGAGAGAGATACCATCAGCATTCTTAGAATCTCTCTTTTGTAAACAGCAGCCGGTGCTCATCATTACAACTCCATACAGACTCTATAAACACACTCACACACATTCACATCAAATGATTCCAAATACCTCTAACTGCTAAGTGTTCTTTTCTTTCCTAAATTGCAGTCTATCCATATTAGTTTTCTCAGGCAATCTCAGGAAACTCCTAAATATGTGTGAGCCAATTAGAGGTTATGACTGTCATTTAAATGAATATTTTGTCCATAAAAGCATATCTCTTTTTAAAAAGTTGATGCCAGGGTTCATGCCAGAAACAATAAATGCTGGTGTACATACTTTCATGCTGAACTTTTCTTAGCATACAATTAAATGTAGTCCTCTGTAAGGCATGACAGTTCAATCACTTGGATTTCTACTTCTCTATCATGCAGAGATGTGGGAGAGGAAACATCCTGTGCATGTGAGTGCCACTGAGCCTAGTCTCTGTACAGACCACAATCTGGGACTGGGGCCTGAAGCCCAAATGCATACTAAAAGAAAAAAATGGGGCAGTACCTCCCACATAAAAAGTCAAATCATTCTGCAACAGAAGAGGAATTGTTGGCTAGAGAGATAAAACAGAACAGTAACTTTTGATAGAGAGAAAGTAGGAAAACCCAACTCAGCCGAATGTAAGAATGAGGGACAAAAGCAAGCTTGTGTGGAAATCTTATTTATTCACAGATGTGTGATTATGATTTCCTCTTATCCCATGTCTGCCTCACCTCAAAGCCTTTCTCCCCCAGAGGACCCCAATTCAAACAGACTCCAACCTCCAGCTCCTTCACAGCACAACCCCCATCCACACATCCATCACCACCACCCCCAACACTCACACACTCCCATGACTATTAAATGTCAACAAAATTCTAGACCAAAGATTCAACATTGGAATATGAATTTGATAGACGTTTTAATTGTACTTTTAAGTAAATTTAGCAGAGAGGGACAGTACAGAAAAAATACACTGAAAATGACTACAGAGTATTAGTGCTACAGTATTAGTGTGACATGAAAAGGTTCCTCTGTATTCTGATGGTTGTTTATTATGAATTTGTGCTCTGAGGTCTCAACGCCAGAAGAGAAGCCAGAGAAAATAAAATCTAAATGTGTGAGAGTGTTTACATACAGTATGTATTGAGATCTGACAACATACTGATACTTTAGCATTCCTATTTATGACCAGTGACCAGGCCAAATGAGGAGAGGCTGTATTGGCTTTCTGAAATGTTCTGGTTTGCTGTGTGCTCCTGTGGGTTATAAAAAAAGAATGCAACCTCGTTTCCCTTTTCAGAAAAAAAGCACCCAGTGTACAGTAGTAAAAACAACCCATGTTTATGGAAGGGCTGAAATACAGATCTCAGCTATCGCTGTTATGTCACAGTCAATTGTCACAACTGTGAAATACCAGACTTGTGTTTAAATCTTCTTCCTCCAGCAGAATTAAAAGCATACTGAACTGTATATATGTCATATGGACATGAACAGATTTTACTTGTCTAGGTCCAAAGAAAGAATGAGAGGGAAAGGAATATGAATTTACATTCATTTCTATGCTCAGAGACTTTTAGTGTATCTATAATGTGTAGAAACAGTAAACTTTTGCTTTTGTCCAGATCTTTATCACCTGTGTATTTGCAACATTCAGTATTATATTGTATATAATGTACTTTATGAAGACATTTATTGTTCACATATTTTGTGTAGATATTTATCTATCATATGTGTAGTTATATGTGATTACCACATTCAGAATTGACATGTTCTAAGGGCAGTTATTGATATAGTCAATAGATCCAGATTTACTCAAATTTTTGTATTCAAAAGGTTTAAATATTGCAAGGTAATAAATAATAAGTAATAACAAATATTCACAAGTAACATTCAATTATGTCATGTGCAGTCTGAAGGTAGACATCAGTAAATAAATGGGGGTTTTGAGTCCGCTATTTGTTTTTAATGGATGTAGGAAGTTCAGATATTAAAGTCTTTTTTTCTCAGCAGGACATAACAGAATTGTAGGAGTATGTCGAATATATATTACCTGGGGTTATTTCTACTTGTTAATTTATAGAAGGGACTAAAGTCCCTGAGATACTGCTGATCTGCTAATGAGTAAACGTTCCCCCACCTCCCTGTGTAAAATTAGTCCAATAAAATTTAACAGGATTTAAGCTGATCTAGGAGAGGAGTAAATCAAATTCAACTTTTTAACAGGCAGCGAAACCACAAAGGTTTTTTTGCACAACACACATTTATTATTGTAATCCTATATAGTGTCTCTTTTTGTGTGTGTGTGTGTGTGTGTGTGTGTGTGTGTGTGTGTGTGTGTGTGTGTGTGTGTGTGTGTGTGTGTGTGTGTGTGTATCTGTAATATATAAATGAGATCTATCTGTAGAATTGTTGTTTTTTTATTATTATTAAAGTTATGATTCATTAAAGTTATGATCTTTTTCTGTCTAGTTTGTGTGGAAGACTAAATATCTAACATATATATACAGTATATGTCTTGTTCATTGTGATCAGTAGGTACTTCTGTTACTTTAATCCGTTGGTTGACATCCTTTATTTTAAATCTAAAGTCTGAACTGAAAATAACAAAATAAACAATGAAATTCTGTTTAATGCGATGTAGTTAGTACAAAATCCTAGCTACATCCGCACAATAGGACATCCAGTACAACTCCAACACATAAGGAGTGCAAAATGAAAGTGTATGTTCTGTTTGTGAGTGGCTCTGTGGTGCAGCGTGTAGCTTTGCCATTTCACAGCATGAGGGTCTTGGTTTAATCATATGTGGGTTTCCTCTTGGGTCCTCTCTTTCCTCCCACTGTCCAAAAACATGTGGTTGACCACCCTAATTTGCTGTAGGTATGAATATGGGCTACTTTTCTTCATAAAGTTTCTGAAAACACAAATGAAATAATACTGTATGTAGAGCAAGACAACTGAAATAGTGTTTCTTTTATTCATTGTTTCTTTTTCTCTTTCCTACAAAGCAGGCAACAACAGTGCACTCCAAAACATAAGCTTTTACCACAATTAAACGCTTTTCCGATTTTTTAGGGAGAGAGGAAAAAACAATGGGCAGAACGACACAAATGAACACGAGACATTAAGATGGAAGGGAAGAGCAGCAGAAAGGAAGAAGTGGGAGAGAAAGAGAGAGAGAGAGAGAGAGAAAGAGAGAGAGAGAGAGAGAGAGAGAGAGAGAGAGAGAGAGAGAGAGAGAGAGAGAGAGAGAGAGAGAGATTACCATGTGAACAGAAAAACATTTAGAATAAAAAGACAATCCCGGTGACAGATGGGACTGGATGTTGTCCTCATCTTGCTTCCATATTTTTCCTTTGTTTATATTTCACTATTCATCTTTCATGTAAACTCAGGCTGTTATGATTTGCACCAGGTGTGAATGTGTGTGCATGGTGCCCTGAGTCATGGCATCGCATCCAGTGTATTTACGCTTCATTCCCAGTGTACCCTGAACAGGATAAAGCGGTTACTGAAAGTAAGCGAGTTAGTATTTTGTACATAGTGTACAGTAAGTGATGTATCAGTGGAAATGGAGGTATAAACATGCAGCAGATATCTAATATGAAAACAACAATGCTGCTGTGCTATTACGTAATCAGTGTAAGAAGCTTTTTGTAAAGATAATGAGCCATAAACTTCATGAATCTCCTCATTATTAAAACTCAGTAAATGGTATGAATTTTGTTTTTATCTTGTAGATAAAAACAAAAAAACAGCAAACACAAATTTAAGACTCTGGAAGTATTCATTTGCCCAGAAAAAAAAACTAAATACAAAACCAGATAATACATTTTGCTGATTTTTTTCATTGTGAGGATCATGGTTGGGTGGATGTATGGAGTGTCAGATCATTGCTCCATGTCAGGGTTCCAATCTGTGGTAAAATTGCGGCCTAGTCAATAGGCTCGAGCAGTGGGTGCCATGTTGCAGCTGTTTAAAAAGAGCACATGTGGAATTTTTACAAGGACAAAAACAGAAAGAGCTGTTCTCAAAGCACAGACTTTGATGTCCAATATATTTAAAAGCCTTGTAAAACACATTTAGCAGAGACCTCAGTGTGTCCGTATTGGCATAAAAGTTTATTCATCATTGTAAATGTTTCTCCTGTTTTCTTCTGCCACACATTTTATTTCAATTTTAATGACCCCCTCCTTGAAGAAAGATTTATGGTTTCATACTAATCATATTCATATGGTCTGTTTGTTAACTCCCATATAGGCACATCATACAGTATATGTTATTCTTATAAATGTACAAGGAGACAGTATGTGCTCAATTCATGATTTGGCATTTATCTTTTATAACATTCATACATTTTTCTCGTGTACATGATTACAACATTCTCTTCATGATGACAACAAATATATGGTTTTGACCATTTTATTAGATAAAAGTCTCAATAAATCTTGTCAAAACAATTCTCATCTTTTCAAACCCTTATAATACTGCTTTTCAATTCCTTCAAATTATCTTTCATACAAGCCATTTCAGGTCTGTGGTACATAGTCACTGTTTCAGGATAAAGGTTCACCTCCACAAAGCTATTTCCCTTCTGTGTTTTGTGCTCTTGCGCTCTTTGTCATAAAGTTGCTGAAACCACAAATGAAATAACATGTACAGGAAGACACTTGAAATAGTGTTTCTTTTGTTTGTTTCTTTTCCTCTTTTCTACGCAGCAGGCAACGCCAAGACACGCCAAGACATAACATTTTACCTAGCTAAAGGTTTTTCAGATCCTTTAGGAATATGAAAGAAAGCAATGAGAAGAAGGGCAGAAGGACATTGAGAAGCAAGACCCAGAATAAGAAAGGAGAGAGAGAGAGAGAGAGAGAGAGAGAGAGAGAGAGAGAGAGAGAGAGAGAGAGAGAGAGAGAGAGAGAGAGAGAGATCATGTAAACAGAAAAAACATTTAGAGTAAAAGACAATCCCAATGATAGATTTTGGGACTGAATATTGTTCTCATCTTGTGCTCTTCTCTTTTGTTTAAATTCATTTCTCACCAAATATATGGCAGGTTCCATTTTTTTGCTTCCATATTTTCCTTTGTTTCTTTTCTCTGTTCATCATTTCTATAAACCTCCTCAGGCTTTTATGTTTTGAAGAGGTGCACAGGAGCCTGGAGTGACTCATACAGGACAGTATGCTCTGTAAAACTGTGTACATGTGCAAGCATGTGTGTGTGCATGTGCTTTTATGAAATTAAATCCTCCAGTCTGTCTTTCCATGACATACATGCACATGGTTGTAAAGGTGTTGTCTGGCAACCTGTGATTTGTATTTCTGTGGGTTTATGTACTCGTCTGTGTGTGCGTTTGTTACGTCCGTCACACCATGCCGTTCTCCTGCCGTGGTTTGTGTACAGTGGTGGTCTGAGGGCTGTGAAGCGATGGAGCCAATGTGCAAAGGAATCCGGCTAGCAACGTGAGGCCCAGACCACCCCATGCGCTGAACATGGACCAGCCATAGCCATGACTGATGTCCTCAGGAAGCCTGTACAGTTGGCGTGGGTAGCGCGACAGCTCAAAGTTAATTCCAGCCACACATGTGCAGAGCGAGATGATACAGCAGGTTCCTAAGTCAGAGACATAACACAGTAATACAGAAATTGTACAATGTACAATACTCTTTAACAAAGTATTATTTTGCATATATTGCATTATTACCATTTACAGCTCTGCCAGTGGTGTTACACTGATCCAGGTTTTTAATGTAATAATACATAAATAAAATGTACACAAAAATGAACATGCATATCCCTTTCCAGATCCAAAATAAATAAATGCCAATGCCTGGTATTTATACTAATGCATGTTTTTTTAGTTATTGTGCAAATACTCTGAAACTAATGGTTAGGCTACGAAGTTAAAAGATTTAACTTCCAAGAATTAACCAACCAGCTGTTACACAATGAGATATTTTTGTAAATATGAAACATACAATCTCATTATTACTGGTGATGACAGGATTGCTGGTAGAAAGTGTGAGTGTTAGTGAGTTTCATATATATATATGTATGTATATATATATATATATATATATATATATATATATATATATATATATATATATATATATATATATATATATATAAAGCACAGTTATTAACCAGTTATTAACACTTAACCTTTGTTCGAAAATTGATTGATTTTTTGTTTTGGTTTTTTAATGATTTTTTGAGGAAAATAAGTCAGACATAAAATTCTCAACTATTAACACAACGAGGATTTGCCAGATGTATTACATTTGCTGCAACTCGAAAAGGTTTGTGTAGTAATAGTCTCACTGGTACATTTCTTTATTGTCCTTTAGTAGATTTTTCCTCCATGTTACTGTTTGTAGTTTTTCCCCTTGTACTGTTCTGCCACCTAGTGGAACAGTGGATCGGTGCATGTAAACATAACTCACCTCCCATTAGGAAGAGCAGGCCTGCTACATACTGCATTAGTTCATTGTGCTTACAGCAGCCCAGCACACCAATCATCAAGCCAAACAGGATGATGGACACAGCCATGCCTATAAACCCTGCAGTCATCCTCTGCAAATCTGCAAAGTAAGTTCAGAAGTAATCCTTGTGCATCACAGGTTTTTGAAGCAAAAAAAAACAAACAAACAAAAAAACACTTTATGTGATTTTCTTACTTTGAAGACATCTTATCATTTTCCTCATTCACATTAGGAATTACACTTTCTCTGAATGAGAACTGACAAACGAATACTGTAAAGGAACTGCAAATTCATTAAAATAATCTTGTCTAATCTGTTTTCAGCATCACATCAGCACTATTTTCCCTTTGAGGGAAAAGTGCAATTTTCCCTTTTCTATGACCCTATTTTTAGATTCTTCAATTGTCTGTACTTGAGCAAGCATGAAATCAGCCAGGAGGAATGAGCACCGTGAATGGCTGTGGTTAGCAGGAGGAGTAAGTTTTGTATCCTTCTCTTTCATTTCAGAGATGTTAAGAGTTCTCAGTCAGCTGTTCTTCTGATATATGTGACTGCATTAACTGGCCCTGGCCTGACAAATCAGCCAAAGAGATAACTTACGGAGAGCGTGCCACTCATCTTGCCGTATTGTCTTTGTAATGTTCACAGGAAGATTGCGTGGAATATTTGAGGAGGAATAATAATATTTCACTGGTGTACAGCGCTGGAGCAAACCTGTGGACAAAAAATATATAAATATAAAAAAATATATGCATTTTGATTCAGCACCGGTAGGATTAAGAGTAAGAACTAGCATGATGTTGTTAAGCTTCTATAAAATTATACTTTTTAATTGAAATGACTTTATTTACTATACTTAGGAATCTTACCCTTAACCCAATACTGATTACCTTAGGTATAAAGACCATAATAATAATAAAAGAAGAGATCATAAGAAGAGATCATAAAAATAAAAGTCTTGTGTTGTTCATCTTCTATCAATTATTTTGTATTAATTTCTCAGGAGAATAAGGTATAATTTCTCTTTTTTTGGGGGGGGGGGGGGACTACAGTAAGACTTAAACTTCTAGGAGTTTTGAACTGATGAAGAATTCTGTCCCACGAGGTTTAGGACATGAGATTTAAAGACATTCAACTGTCAATCAAGTCCTGGGCCTCCACTTTTTGTGAGGTCACCTGAAGAGAGATTCTGTCCCAGTATTTGTGTGTGTGTGTGTGTGTGTGTGTGTGTGTGTGTGTGTGTGTGTGTGTGTGTGTGTGTGTGTGTGTGTGTGTGTGTGCGTGCGTGTGTGCGTGCGTGGGTGTGTGCGTGCGTGCGTGCGTGTGTGTGTGTGTGTGTGTGTGTGTGTGTGTGTGTGTGTGTGTGTGTGTTGACTATGTAACCTATTTTAGAATGTAAATGACTCTGATTTATTAGCCTAATAATTTTAATAGTTACATTAATGATAAAGGAAGTTCGAAGGTTAACTTGCTCAGATGAATTAGCCCATGTACATTGCATGCTCATGAAAGTCTCTTACAGATTTAATAATGTGTGATTTATCTCATACTGAGCTTAAACAATGTGAACTCACTATGAAATTCAATTAGGCGCGTTCTCGAGATAGTCAGTTTTATATTTACTTAAAAACAATACACTGCCACTGTGATTAACTGTGAAGCTGTGATCGCTGTAAGTGCATGGATCAGCACCTTGGATAGCGCCGGAGTCCCGTAAAGCACACAACACATTATCTATTTATCTTTACGCAGCAGAACCGCCAGTGTTGAATTATAACATCCATCGGGCTGTACTATAGAAATAAATCTTACACAGGCTTATCGTTTTTAGCTTATATAAACTCTGTAGGCGTTGATAGAACCCTGAAGCTTTTGCTGTTGTACGTTTGCAATAATTGTATCTCCTCTCCTGTGGATTTGATTTCCAGCCCCATGTTAAGGAGCTGCCTGGTCTCTATTGAGACTGGTGAACTGTCATGGAATAATTCACTAAGCTGGGGTTGTAAATTCCGTCCAAGAGGTCTCACCTTTAAAGATGAGCTCCTCGTTCTCCTGATCGAAGCCCTCTCTGTGGCATTTCCGCCACAGGCCCGTGGCCGTCGAGTTGAACCTACGACTGCAGCGCGACTCCATGGCCGAGAAAGGCGAAAGCAGATCGCGCCTTTCCCTCAGTAAAACGCCGCCACGCTCTGGCCGCTGGGGCAGCATGCGGAGCGGCAGGTTCTGACTAGAAATGTAGATGTATCCCGGGTCAGTTCGCTTGCCCGCGTATTTTTTACAACGCTCGCGGTGGCGGCGGGCGTCTGTCTCGTACCAGTAGTCCGTGCTCATGGCTACGGCGAGCAGCGCCAGCGCGCAGAAGGCCAGCAGCAGCCCGCACGCCGTCAGCACCCGCATGGTCGCCATGTTTCCCGGTTAGATGCGCGCCGCGCGCTTAAAATCCACCGAGCATCATTTTCAGCAGCGCGCCCACGACCAAGTCCAGCGAAGCTCATATCATCTTAAACCGGCCATAGCGGGGGCAGTCAAGCCTCTGTGCACACGGTTCCTGCAGGTCTAGACAGACATGTTGTTTTTCTTCTCAGCGGCTCTGCTCGATGTTTGGGAATCAGGATTGGAGAGAGAGCCAATGCGGCGAGTGGATACTGTTGATGAAAGCGCTTGCGATTCGTCGGTGCACCAGGACGTTCAGTGCACACAGAAACACCACAGTTCCCTCTGTCTGAATTTATCAACATCAATTGTAAGCTACAATTTGCAATGGACATGGCAAAACCATGTTTTGGATTGACTGACATGACAAAATAGTTTTTAATTTCATCCATATGTTGATGATATTCGGTATATATCTATCACTGACCTGATTTCCTTGAAATCAGCATGACTCAATCTACCAACCATTTGTATTTAGTCTCAGCAATAAATTGCACACATGGCTTATTATACGTGTCATTAAGACTTGCTACAATTTTCTGTGATTAAAACGCTACATTCATTGAGCAGATGGAGTGCGAGAGTGAAGGATTCCCCAAGGCCCAATCTGAGTGCTTTTATGCTCCTTCTCTCTTCTTGTTTCTGTTCTCTATGATATATAATGGGTTATTTTTTCTTTTTCTCTTGTTATTTAAAATTACATATATATTTAGATTTAGATTTGTAAAGATTTTAACTGAAGTAACTTATTGAAGGAAGAATTAGAAATAAGTATTTCATAAATTTCACTACCACCTTTAGCTAAATAATTAACTGTATTGTGCTAAATTTTGAAACGCTCTCAAGTACCCTATCTGGCCAGCGGATGGAGACAAAACAGACTCCACAAGGCTGCACAGAAAAAGTTATTTTTGTCCACTCTGATGTGTGATATAGTGGATTTGTATCCTTACAAAATATATCATGCTCCGTGCCACTTTCTTCTACATGTAAAATGTCTTTGCCATTCTTTAATAGCTAACATAATTTTAGTTTCTCTTATTTTATAGTGTGAATAGTATATATGAGATGTTTAGCATCATTCTGTAATGTCTTTAGACCTTGTCCAGCTGCACATCACCACAAACAAATTAATGTACAACACAAAACATGCAAAGAAAACCCCTAAATGTCACACTTTCAGAATAGTCTAGAATCATGGAGTCCAGCTCCATGCTGTCTAGCTCCATGACAACAAGCACTATTTTAGCATTGCAGGTAAGAATCTCTACCAGAAAACAATCCACAAAAGGTAGAACCTTAACTTCATCAAATTACATATATTATAGTGAGGTGAAACCAAAACTTTGTTTCCATGCAAACCAAAATATTCCACCTGATTTGGCCATATTTGACTATTTTCGACAGGATGATGACTTACATATACACCAGAATCATTAAAGGAGTCTGGAGTTTGCAGTGTTGTGCAAGGATGACTGGTCTTAGATGTGTCAAAACTTGTCTGACACTACAGAAAGTGCTTGACTGTTTTTTACAGTAATTTTGATATTAGATTAAACAACTGAGTGCATAGGCGAAAGAGATGGGTGTTGAGAGGTGTGGGGGCTGTAATGAGCTTCTGCTACCTGAACCTGTGTGTAGTATGTCATAGTACTGTGTGGTTACATTTGGTCACAAATTCTGAGCTGACAGGAAGTTTGTTTACTGAGATAAAGTAAAGACATTCAACTGTCAATCAAGTCCTGGGCCTCCACCTTTTGTGAGGTCACCTGAAGAGAGATTCTGTCCCAGTATTTGTGTGTGTGTGTGTGTGTGTGTGTGTGTGTGTGTGTGTGTGTGTGTGTGTGTGTGTGTGTGTGTGTGTGTGTGTGTGTGTGTGTGTGTGTGTGTGTGTGTGTGTGTGTGTGTGTGTGTGTGTGTGTGTGTGTGTGTGTGCGTGTGTGCATGTGTGTGTGTGTGTGTGTGTGTGTGTGTGTGTGTGTGTGTGTGTGTGTGTGTGTGTGTGTGTGTGTGTGTGTGTGTGTGCGTGTCAGGTAAATGAGGGTCAGACTAAACTGTTTTCTGTGTTGCTAGACGAGCTAAACTAAGAAAACAGTTACAGTGAGGATGGAGCTTTTCTGGTCTGTTGTGCAACAGAGACAGTCAGAGTGAACAGATGTAACGGACTTCCTGTGGTGCTAAAAAATACCCTGCAACACACTGTTGGGAAAACACAAGAGCATATACGCACACACACACTAATATAATATTCAGATTATTAGTCAGATAATCAGACACATTCAGACTACCATTTTATTCCAACATGAATGTTAGATATTTGTACATGAATTAATAGGTCATGCAAACACAAGAAAACAGGTGGCTGATTTTTTTGGGAACATTAGTTATTATGGCTGAAGAATTTCATAGCTGGAGATTATCCACAATAGATATTCACACATACATGCTGACCAGGGGGAAATGAATCTGAAAGCTTTTAACTTCTCCATTTTTACCACATATGTGTGTGTGTGTGTGTGTGTGTGTGTGTGTGTGTGTGTGTGTGTGTGTGTGTGTGTGTGTGTGTGTGTGTGTGTGTGTGTGTGTGTGTGTGTGTAAGAGAGAGCGAGAGAGATTGTGTTAAAAAAACAAGTACATCACGTGGCCAGACTTTAATGCATGTATTTGCTTTACCTAAGAGCTACTAAAATGCTGCCACAACTGCTACTGTTTCCATATTTTCATAATGTACACATGTACTGTAGTTCCACCTTATATTTAATATTTTTTCTGTGTGAGATTGGTGTTGAGGAGCTGTATACCTGAAGTGCCTTGGAGGTCATACACATCAGCTATGGTCTTGTTAGTATTTAGAGTAAAGATGAAGGTCTTTGTGTTGAAGGTGTGTGTGTGTGTGTGTGTGTGTGTGTGTGTGTGTGTGTGTGTGTGTGTGTGTGTGTGTGTGTGTGTGTGTGTGTGTGTGTGTGTGTGTGTGGTTAACTGATCAGCTCCTTTAGTGAATAATGTACAAAATATGATTTAGATTAACATTAATGTTGAATAAAATAGTTTTTTTTATTCATTCTTGATTCCCTGCCCCTATTTAAATGAGAATGTAGATGAAAATAAACGCTCTTTGCACAACAATAGAAGCACCTAAACAGGGGTCTATGAAATCCCCATTACGGAATGGTCTTGTGTGCTGCAACAGGAGCTACTTCCTCAAACCTATTGACAACAGTGGGGTGCTTTGATTAAAAAAAGGAACAAGAATCTTTTGGAACTTCACTTTGGTTAAGCCTGGTGTTTGTGACACTTTTATGCTCATACAATGTATGATCTCTAACAGAAAAATTTCCCTTGTGTTGCTTGCGTTAATATTTTTGTAATCAAAAGGTCTGCCTGTAGACTGTAGGTAAAATATTTCCTCTTTCCAAGAACTATTAAGAACTATTACCTGTGACATGAATTAACTGTAACAATTTGCATGCATAAATGTTGAAAATTACATTTCAATGCAATCTTTCTTTCTTTCTTTCTTTCTTTCTTTCTTTCTTTCTTTCTTTCTTTCTTTCTCTATAAGTTTATTAAAATTTTGGATTATTATATGGTCATGGGAGACAAGTAAAAAAACACAATGTTAATCCTTTCATGATACTAACCTTCACAAAAGTCAGAAATTCAAGCAAATTCATTAAAATGTAGAACTTCAGAAGACTTTTTCAAATTTAAATAAACAAAAATATGGCTTTCAATCACCCTCTACATCCAGAAATTAAAACATCAATGTAAAAATATTTTATGAAAATGGAACCAAACTAGTAGCAAATCTCTGAAACACAACATGATTGGCTGCTCTGAAGTAACAACTCCAAAAGTGCATTACAATTATACATAGGCTCCATCCTTCTGACCTGATCAAAATCAGGAACTGCCAGCACAGAGAGAACAGTCAGTCAGGGGTAATAAAGTGCAGACGTCGAGAGGCATTTATCACCATTTCACTTTCCTTTTTTTATTTGTAGAGTAACAGAAGAAAAAAATAACTAAAGGATTAATTTGCTATTCCAACTTTTGTTCCTTATGTAACAAAGAGAATTTAGTTAGAGCTGTATGCCTGAGACGATTTTACATTACAGAATGGATGGTTGTGTCATTTCCTCAGTAAGTACACACTTTAACTGTCATGAGTGTATGGTTAAAGAAAAAAAACAACCTGATACTACATACAATTAACTAATAATAATATAATGCTGTAGTTATTAGTCAATTACAACCTATAGAAAATGTGTGTAAGGTGTGATTATTAAAAAACAAGATTATTATTATTATTATTATTATTGTTATTATTATTATTATTATTATTATTATTATTATTATTATTATTATTATTATTATTCAAATAAAATACTTTTTTGAAATAAAATACATTGTCTTTATTTTATGCTTCTATTTTCTCAAAATTTCAGTCATCAGACGAAATTGTTGCATATGATCAAGTTTTCCGGCCACAGTATGATTTTTTTCCATATATAACCAGTGATCCAGATGGTCATATCGGTAAGTCTAAAAAAGGAAATATTTTCAACTTTGTGTTCCATTTGGGATTTTTTAAACAAAAAAATGCATATAAAATTTCCATGAGGTTGTTTAAAAAGTAAACCATTCTATGTTATAAGATATCTATATTATGTTATAAGAAATCTAGGTGTAAATACATTAAACATGTCTATATTCTAACTAAACTAAAGAAACATCCTTAAAACCTATTTTCTCATTTTTCTTTTTACTTTTTTTCTAAAGGAATGTCAGTCTGCATTGGGGGATTTAATCATCATATGTTATAACAAAGCACAAAATACAAACTAACACATTTTCTTTTATAAACTTTTAAGTATTAAAATACTAATAAAATGTGCTTCTAAATGTAGATTATTCATTTTATTTAATAGACAAACAAATGATACAAAAAAGTACAGAACGTGAATCATTATGTGCTCGGGAAATTTTTCACAGCTTTCCACAGGATTGTCGCTGTATGATCCATTTCTACTGTTGTTGCTGGTCTTTGTGCTAAATACCATTCATTCATTCATTCATTCATTTTCTACCGCTTATCCGAACTTCTTGGGTCACGGGGAGCCTGTGCCTATCTCAGGCGTCATTGGGCATCAAGGCAGGATACACCCTGGACGGAGTGCCAACCCATTGCAGGGTACTAAATACCAGTATAGATTTATTCAGTACTGTAAAAAACAATATGAGAAACATTTTAAAAGGATGTACTAACTTTTTTTTTTTTTTAAGAATTAAAAACACTGTGTATTCTTTTGGGTTTTGTGCATACTACCAATAGCTGCATACTTTTGTATGGCTACCAATTCTGTCACAAAGATTTTTTTCCCAACCAAAGCAATATATTGATATCATACATTGTGTGTAAATTCCAGATATACTAGATTACCTCAGTAGTTGTTAATGAATCTTTGGCAACGTATGCTATTCCATCTGCTGCTAGATTTTGGATTTTTTTAATGGCAACAATCTCTGCTCCTGATAGAAACAGCCTGTGGTTGCTGTCTCAATCTTAAATCATAGTTTTTTTTTACTCATTACTCATTACTCAAACCTAGAGCCATTTATAGAAAGTAACCATTACATGACAGACTTGCACTATAGAGGATATTAACCTAGAGGATATGATCATCATTCACAACACATCTGCTTCATTCTCTTCTCCTACTTTAAAAATTAATACGAAATGCAAAGACCATCAGAACCAAACAATCATTTAAGATGCTGTTCATATTATATACACCTAGCTGTAGTATATGTATCTTCCTAAGAATAATAAAACAGAGCAACTGGAATTGATTTATGATCTTAACATAAATGTTCAACATTATAGCCCTTTACCTTGACTTACATGAGTTAAACATCTATAATTTTTTTACTAAGACCATATATATATATATATATATATAAAATCAAATTTAAAAAATCCTCTTGCTCTCATTCCTTAATCAGAGACTGGATGGGATTATCACACTGATCACACTCACCAGAGTGAGCTGGAGGTCCCTTCGAGTGGTCACTTCACTGAACTACACCCCGCAGCCTACTACTATGGGGATATGGAGTCTTACCACCCTCCTCTGGATTCAAGCCTGGGGACTTTTGTGCCTGTGGTAACACCTCAGGTTAGTCCTTTAATTAATTAAACAATTATGGTCCTGGAGAAAGGTTGTCTCATTTCACTGTGTACTGCAACAGTTATATATGGTTGAAATGACAATAAAAGCTTCTTGACTTGACTTGACTTGACAAATGTTCCTTATGTACATGGTTATAAACAAATTATAGGTCAGATGATCTGTCTGAAAATTCCCTGTCCTGGAGGGTCAGTGTGTTAGCAGTCTGGTTATTTCCCTGATAATAACTAATGAATAAGTTAGAGTACAGAACTTACCATTAGCCTATTAGCCTCTACACAACTAGGGTTTAGGAACTCTTTTTCTAGGACTGTAAATTATTGGAAACTGGTCTATTTATGGGAACTGTAGCTTACTGCAAAATTCCGTTTCAGAAAGCATTGTTCTGGTTATTAGCAAATAAAATACAGCTTCACAAATTGTTCACTTGATTTAACACTTTGGCCTAAAGTGAGAAAGAGTAGTTAGACATCTTGTTTTAAGCGTAAATGCAAATTTACTGTCTGTTATTGGTTTTCTGCATATCTATCTATTATTATCCCCTTTGCAAGTCAGATCTTATGTTAATTACACAACGAAGACATTGAAAACAATGTGATGAACACTAAGCATTAGGAATTAGAGTTAAGTTTTTAGTCTTTAAGAGGTTGGTGAATAATCATAATGGGGCTTAAAGAGATGAGCACGAGGCAGGATGTCACAAAAGAGCATCTGTACTGAGAACCACTGAAACATTGCAGTCACACAGACTGATTGCTCAACATTGTCTTTTCCTGACTGAGGACTGTGGCCACTGCCAACACTCAATCAGGGACAAACACACATAAACACACACATATTGGTTAAACCTCACATTCCCTTAACAACACAGCTTCTATTAATTCAAATTAATTGAGCCAAAATCAATTCAATGCATTAATTCTACACACAAATATATAACTTGCTTTTAAAAGACATCTTTAAACAGGCATTATACATTATACATATGACCAACAATTTGAACTCAGTTGTTTCTTTTCATTTATATTTCTTTGCAGTAACTAGAAGAAAAAAAATAATATAAAGAACCTACATTTATGAAACAGGCAAGAATGAAACTATTAAATAAATGAAAATGATATTAAAGTGAATGTAACATGTCTCATTGCCCTTTTTTCTGACACAATAGCTTTAGCAGTTCCTCTTTCATTATAAGGTAATTCTGTGGTTTCCGAGTATGGGACTGCTTTTTTGAGATTGTGTCAACTTAGCATATTTCTTGTCCATAGCACAATAAAAACTGCGTAACAATAGCTTGCCTAACCTAAGTGTATAAATTGGTCCAATAATTTTATTTAGTTTTGTCTAAGTGATGCCATGTTAGATTAGTAGTTGCCACAAAAGATTAAGTAAAAATACTATTAAAAGATTCAAGATTCTGTTATTGACACTGAGACTGAGTACAGCTAAATGACAGCAGTCCTTAAATTGAAATTCACATAGTTGCTGGGTTTTGTATGTTTGGTCAGATAGCCGATAATGGCCAACACAGTGGTCTGAGTTAGTGATGTGGACATGTGATGTGGACATGACCAAAAAACATGTTTCATTAAGATTCATTTTCTAGAGTTTTCCATTGTACATGTAGAGAGAGTGTGACATTTCTGAAGTGAAAGAAATCTACTGCAACATTTTTCTAATATTTCTCTAGACATTATATAGGCAATGACTTATATACCTTGGGGTTTGCTGTGATATCCAGTGTAGACACACAGGACATTAACACATATTGACATTAAACGAAAAAGAATGTGGCTGAAGTTAGCAACTGGTAATGCATAAGAAAGAAAGTAATAGTATTTACAAGACTCATGTAAAGCCTAGACAAAATTCTTACTTAATTTTATTTACAGTTAACTGTCACAGATTTTTGCCTAGCACTGGAGTTCATCCTAATTCTGCTTTTGATATATGTCACATTTCAAAATGTATGTAGACATAATATTGAGCTGTTGTTAGCTGTTGTGAGTTGTTGTTGTTGAAATAAGCATTTACTGAATCTTATATCTGATATCTGATAAAAAAAATAAATAAAAAAAAAATTTAAAAAAAAGATGCCCAACAATATAGTCATTTTTACTAACAAGTTGGGTTTAAAGAACTGAACCAAGCAGCCAGGGTCAACATCACCAGATTAAATCACAGCATGCTGGATTAGTTCATACTGGACCCAGTGCTTGCTTTCCAAATTGATTTTTATCCCAGCAGTTTTTAGAGTGCAGGCAATTTTTGTTCCAAGAATAAAGGGATGCCTTGTTTAAACACTCAATGTTTGTACATTGATTGGTATTCTTTGCTAAAAATATTTTTGCTTTGTTCTATTTGATTTCTGCTTTTGCAAAGCAATCAGTGAATATTGTTCTGGTCCACAGTTTGCATATGTCCCTCACCCAGTGTACCAGCGCTCTCCTCCCGCTCACTGCAGCACAGACGACGAGGACACAGGAGCACGCAGTCCACCATTTGAGGTGTCTGAGGGAGAAGAGGATCATGAGTCACACCTTGCTAGCACTTCCACTAGCATAACAGGTAAGAGAGAAATGGAAGGACTAAAGCCAGGTAGCATTCCACTGTGGCTCGCTGTAACACTTTTCCATTTCATACATTTGAAAGGAAAACATGCTCAACCTTACACACAGGGCCCTATTTATCAAAGCTATGGTGATTCTGCTGCTGTATTATTATGACAGGAGCATTAGTAGCTCAATTGTTAAGGCTTCTTCAGTGCTGATAAGAAGGTTGTTTGTAAGTTCAAGCCCTGGCATTGCCAAACTCTTTACAAGGACACTGTACCATGACTGACCCTGTGCTCTGTTCCAATCCTCCTAACAGACTGGTATACAGAAACAAAGGAATTTCACATCTATTTGTCGAAGTCACAATTAAGTTTTATGTACTTCTAAAAACCTTAACGCTCTGAGGAAAAACAGCTGATCTTACCAGCTTATAGTACAGTAGTATAAAATACACTTCTGTATCATAGATGCTGATTCCTGGCAAATTTCTGCTGATACTGTATGAAAGAAAACATTTAGGTTACTTCAAAAAAGTTGTGCACAGACATTTTGTCCTTAGGCACACAAATTCTGGTTAAAGTAGCATATGACCTTTGGAAGTTTTGCACAAAATGACCTGACCCTCTTGCTAAATATGAAAACAGGAGAGCACACTATTCTCTCATATTGCTCCTCAGTCCTTGCATAACTGTATTTAATAACAGAACTGGCAGAACAGTGGAACTCAGAAAGATCCTGACTCATAGCAGTAACAAGCTAATGGCAGTGAGAGAACAGTGTAGGTGTTTCATAAGGTTTTAACATCAAGCACTTGAATATCTTGGAGATTAATTGGAAAACGTAGAAAGGTCACTTTCTACATTTTAGCATTTAACAAATGCTAAAGTCCTCATGTGAATGCTAAAGGGGACAAAAACTTTGCCGTGCATTGGTCTTGACAGCAATCATATCTATTTTTATGAAATTCCTTTTTAACTATAAGTTATCTCTTTGTAACTCTGACTTTACTGACATTTCTATTAACAAAAGGTAATGATGATATGTCAGAAAAAATGGATCAGAATATCAGTTATCTATCATATCATCCAGCTCTGAAGCAGAAATATATAAACAGAAAGAGGTGACAAGGTTTAAACTTTCCATGTCTCCCGGACACAGAGTTGTACAAGTATTTTTTTTTATGTTTCTCTAGGCAACAAAAGAAAAATGCGTCTTTATCAGTTCCTTCTGGAGCTGCTCAGAGAGGGGGATATGAAAGACTGCATTTGGTGGGTGGACAGAGAGAGAGGCACCTTTCAGTTCTCTTCCAAACACAAGGAGGTGCTGGCCGGCCGCTGGGGCCTGCAGAAGGGCAACCGCAAGAGAATGACCTATCAGAAGATGGCTAGAGCCCTGCGCAACTACGGCAAGACAGGAGAGGTCAAAAAAATCAAAAAGAAACTGACATACCAGTTCAGTACCGAGGTGCTGAGGAGGATGTCAGTAGAAAAAAAATATCACTGAGAGCTGATTCCTACTGCTCCTAGCTGCAAGATGACCACAGAGGCAGGTCTTCTTTCTCTACATTTTCTCAGGGACTCCACATTCTACAATATATCTGGGATATTTTTATCCATACTGTCTATATTAGTATTTTTTTCTTACTTCTCCACTCAACTATGGAAACTAAAATATTTTGTGATTGAAAATGATTGACAGTATGACAAGTTCCATATATCGGAGAGGACTAAAGACAGGTTTCTTTGTGGATTGGTAGTGAAATGGGAAATCTACTGTTAACAGCAGTTGAATATCTCTATGTGGATTAGGGAACTTGGTGTGTACTGTCCCCTATAGGTTTAATACTGCATTTAGACTGCACAAAACAAAATCCAGTTTTTCCACTGATCAGTAGTGCTTAAACAGAAAGCAGACAAAAACTGTTACATATAGACACACATTTTATTTATACTATAATGACATACATTCCAAATTGAATGGCCTTTGTGGTGGCTTGCTGACATATTATATTATTTCAATAAAAGTACACATACAACGTGTAGAGTTGTAAAACAAAGTTTTATTGTTGTTAATTGTTGTGTAACACAGAGCGTATTTCTAAACCATCAGTAGGACTTGGATTTGATTAATTATCCAATTAATCCTAAAGTGGGATTTCACTTTAAAGAGTGCTTCAAGTGTTATACAAAGCAGTGCATCTGCTAAGATGAATACCTTTGACAACAGGCACTTGTGCTGTTCGTGTGCAATGTTTTAAATTCACAGTCCTCAAAGCAGTTTGCTTGATTAAATTATAGGCAGTCTAAAATGATTCAAGCTACCAGTATAGAGCAGCATCACATTTGTTACTATTTAAAAAAAGAGGTAGAGAAACCAGCCCTGCCATTATGCAAAGCTGAAATACTCTTACTAAATAAAGGACATGTTGGTTGGTGTATAAAACAAAAATACTAAAATTAAATATATACTGCTTTATGCCTTAAACTATGTGCTCCCAGATGAGACAATAT
The DNA here is from genome assembly GCF_022655615.1 of Tachysurus fulvidraco. Taxonomy (NCBI): domain Eukaryota; kingdom Metazoa; phylum Chordata; class Actinopteri; order Siluriformes; family Bagridae; genus Tachysurus; species Tachysurus fulvidraco. The sequence goes on from NC_062527.1 coordinate 10,330,017, forward strand.
TTCACACATTTACCAAAACCCATAAAAAAAATAAAGAAAAAATTCCTTTTAGATACATAAAATTGTTAGCTATACACATAAACTGTAATTAAGGCCTGTTGGATTGCGTATAATCCTTTTCTGTAAATTCATACAGAGGATGTGGGACCAGAGAGAGGTCAATTTAGCTCTTCCTTGTTCAAAATTAGGTTTAAGCTGGAGTCCTGTTTAGAGCTCAGCAGGAGAACGTTGCTTCTATTACTTTGAGAGTTACTAATACAGAGTCCATAGAGATCTTTATGTACTTCACAGCTGTATTATTAGTTGTTGGCTACATCTGCCCGTCTCTGCCAGTTCTCTTCTTCAATCCCACTGTCATACTCCTCCTCTGTGGTGTCTTTAGTTGAAGCTCTGCACGAACGAACAAACACACACACACACACACACCCCTTATTCAGTATACTGACAATACCAGCTTAAAAGAAATAACAGCTTCCTTTCTGAACTGGCTCTGTAGTGGCATTTAATATCCAGTACAAACATTATGTCAAACAACAAATCCTGGTACACCAGTGCACCTTCTACAACAAAGAGATATTGATTTAATTATTTTCTTGAAACAAACAGTGGGCCTATGTTCTCTGACTAAATATCAGGTAAATGCAAAGTTTACCTGATATAGCGTGGTCCACTCTTGCCCAAAATCACATCCTTATTCAGTTCCACAGACACAATATTTGACTGCGGCACCTCAAACATTGGCTCTAACAGTAGCCTCTCCTAAAGAAGACAACATGGTAGTTTAGTTAGTGACACTAACTGAAGCCAGCTGTAAGGAAATAGGAAACAGAGTATGTGTGTGGTGTGTACCATGATGGTTCGGAGGCCTCTGGCTCCAGTCTTCCTCTCGAGAGCCAGTCTGGCAATGGCCCTGAGTGCATCTGGAGTCACATTCAGCTCACACTAAAACACAGAGTATCACAGCTTATATAACAGAGCACAGAAACGGCAACGAGAACTGGCGGTTATATTTAGATCTAGGTCTATCTCCTGTATGACTATAGCATATAGACGGATAGAATGTTTCATCTACAGAGAAGAAATCTACACAGTTTCTACGTGCCACATATGCTCATATGACTTTAGTACACCTGTACACAAATGCTTTAATACAATTAATTATTCAATCAACCAATCATGTGGCAGCAGTGTAACACAGTATCATGCAAAAACAGATCAAGGTTCAGTTAAAGTTAAAAAAATGTTCTCAGTGATATCTACCATGTTCTTGTGGTTGGTGAAAAACAGGCTGGTCAGAGTATTTCAGCCTCTGCTAATCTGCGTGGATTTTCACACACAAGTATGTGGACGAATCAGCTTTAAAAACACGAGGTGAGCAGAAAAGTATTGAAGCTTGAGGTGGATAGTTTAAGGTTTACTGAAGTATGGCCTACTTTCAGCCGCCTTTCAGCAGAAAAGGGTATGTTGCTGTCTGTGTATGAGACAAAATAAAGAGAAATGCAAAGAGAGAGAGAGTGAGAGAGATCACCTTATCCATGCTGAAGAGGGCCTTGTACTGAGGTAAAACAGCATTCCGTGGCTTTGTGAGAATGCGCACTAGTGTTTGCTCGTCCAGGCTGTGCAATGGCACTATTATGGGCAAACGCCCTACAAACTCAGGAATCATGCCAAACTCTATGAGGTCTCGTGCCTCTACATGTCTCAAGAGCTGATCCTTCTCCTTCATCTCAACCTCCGCATCCAGCTCACTGCCTGAGCTATTGGCCAGATCAGCGGCTGCTGCAGCACGCCGTCCCTTCCCCAAGTTAGAGGGTGAGCCAAATCCAAGGTACTGCACACAAAGTCACAAACGAGTGTAAAAAACAAACATTATTGAGATGCTTACTGCTACACAGTGCTGACCTAATGTCGGTCTCCCTCACTTTCTCATTCTTCCTCCGGCTAATGATCCGGTCCAGCCCGTTGAAGGCTCCTGATGCCACAAACAGGATGTTGGTTGTGTCAATCTGCACAGTTTCACCTCGCAACTTCCTGCTGTTCTTTTCTGGAACGTTAATAATGGTGCCTTCAAGGAGCTTCAACAAACCCTGAACACGAGTATCAGCATAAGGTTAGGGCAGGATTAAAACTAATACATTTTTAACTCTAGCCAACTAATGACTATACTTTAACACAGATTATGGGTTATTTATTCTAAATAGAATTTGCATTGCTGCATTACTACTTGTGGAACAATATCCCACTGGACAGAAAAAGATTGCTTTAGAAGGATAATAATCCATTTACAGCCATTAGAGTGAGCTGGACCTAAGGACTTAAAAGCCTGGCTTTGGAATAGATTGTGTACAGCACTTTATATTTGGATTAGTACCATATTATTCATCATGGACCTGAGGCTTTCGGTTACTGGAACTTGTGATGAATTCCCAAAAACTACAACTACCATTTGCACACTAATACTTCACCAAAACACACAGAAAAGCCTTCTTTGCACTGTGACCATGTAAATAAAAACCCAAAGTAACTATTGCAGTAAATAAAATGGAACAATGGTTCTTATTACACACCTGCTGGACACCTTCTCCTCCTACATCTCTGAGCTGATGTATTCCTGGAACACTACCAATCTTATCCACCTCATCCAGAAACACTATTCCTGTGGGTCCAGCACAAACGTGTGCGAGTGTGAGAGGGGTCATGTTAGTAATAACCACTAAACATGCTCTGCTAGAACACAGCCGTTTGTACAATGTACCATATTTAGAGATTACATAAATAATTGCCATACTCCATATTATTTTGCATTTTCATCTGTCATTGTAGCTTTTCACTCTCCTTGATATCTAACAAATCAAAACAAAATGACGACATGTGCCTAAAGTCTGATATACTTGGAATAAAGTGTTCTCTTTAAGACACACACCTTGCTGAGCTTTCTCCACAGAGTAGTTGGCATCTTGCAGCAGCTTGGCAATGATTGACTCAATATCCTCACCTATGTAGCCGGCCTGGGTCAGTGTTGTACAGTCACAGATGGCAAAGGGAACATCCAAACACTTAGCCAGAGTCTGTGCTAAAAGTGTTTTACCTGGAGAACAAAATATCAAATATTCCAAATGTAAAAAAAATTAAAAAAAAAAAAAAAAAAAAACCCCACACACTTTACTACACTATGCAATTTTCTCAGCTTATGCACTTTATTTAAATGAAGTGGTAGCTCAGTGATTGAGGTGGTGTTGGAATACTGATATGAGCTCAAACCCCAGGGCCACCAAACTGCCACTCCTGGGCCCCTGAGCAAGGCCCTTAACCCTCAGTTGCTCAGCTGTATAATTGAGATAAATGAAAGTCACTCTGCATAACGGTGCCTGACAAATGCTGTAAATGTAAAATTTACTCATGATCGCAAGCTGCTCACACTGAATCACAGGATACGCTTTATATATTCAAATAAGTCATTATTATTAAACAAACAGTTTCAAAATCATGGACGATGGTCTTGCATCTTAAAAAAACGTAAAGCTGTTATAGCATCTCTTTAAAGCTCACTCTCACATCCTAATGGTCATTAATATTTATTGCCTATGAGTAACAAATCTTTTCTCTGGAAGATGTTTCTATGACTGATGTGTAAACAGCAACTGATACATTCGACACAATCTGTCTATTAGCAAAATATACAGTCCCCCATTGCTATCAAGTTTTTTCAGTGAATTACTGCAGGTGCATGATCAGCTCATACAACATAAACGTATTGAATAAATTAACAGAAACTGGGATTTTGGATGTGGGAATGTTGGTATAGCTTGTTGGAGTGGGAACCAAGTCCAGGTCCAGAGCAGAGAGAAGAGAAAAGCTTTGGACAGAAAGCTAAGTTAAATAACTGAAGAAAAGAACTTAGACTCGTCCAACTCTAGATGGACTGCTGACCGCATTGACTACAGCAACTCTAATTTAAAGAGAATATCTTGAAGACTAAGTCTTTGATACTTTAAACTATAGAGAGAGAGATTGTTTGCTCTGTACCTGATCCAGTAGGGCCGAGCAGCACAATATTACTCTTCTCCAGTTTGATGGAAGTGTGTGTGGAGTTCAGCATGTGGCCACCCCTTTTCTCCGCTGCACTTTGTTGTACAGATTCACCAAGAACACTGCCATGTGGCCTGATCCCAGTGAGCTGAATCAGCTCTGTTAATGAAAACAATCGAATGTATGCTTTAGTTTTAGAAAGCAGCTGAACAAACAGTGAGTAACTAAATTATGTGTCACTGTGTCAGCGCCAGGGACCGTAGCGGTTTTTCTTCACAAACAAAATAATTCAAAACAGATGAGTATGGAAAGTGGATTTCCACTATGCTCTAAAAATAAAAATGTAAAAATAAAAGGTATTTTAAATTGACCATGAAGGGGACAAAAAAAAATATTAAATATGAATTTTGAATCTAATTAAACAAATAAATAAAAATTATTTAACATATTCTGTCAATTAACAGCAATAACCTATGCTCTGAAATTATAGCATTTCTTTGGGGGGAAAAAAGGGTTAACAGAAACTATATTATTGTATGCACGAATACATATAGCAAGATTGGGAGACTTCCAATTACAGCTCTTACTACTCTTCACATTAAATACACCAGCGTGTCACACATACCAGTGTACGAATGTAACCGTATGAATTGCTAACAAATCAGGTATTTCTTTTGTATATTTCTCCAAAAAAACGAAAGGCACTTACTTGCAAATCTGTATTCTTCATCCCGCCTTCTGTTCTCTAGCTCTACAGAAAAAAAACAAAAAACAAAAACATCTTAAGGTTACTCTGACATCTGCTGGAAAATAAAAGCATGTCACACTGGGAGCGAGTAACCAGAGTACACCCTGCCTTAGAAACTGAAATCTGTACAAGCTGCTGCTGAGTGAAAAGTGAGAAGAACAAGCTTTATCAGCTGTTATGTTATAGAAATAGGATGGTTGATTATGGTTATACTGATGCACTAACCCTGGGGAGTGACCGAGATCTGCTGCTCTGTCCCCAGCTGCTGCCCACCCGATGCTGGAAGGTTGCTGTTGATCCTTTTGTAGTGGTTATATACTGCAACCGACAGCACTTTCTTCGCATATGACTGGCCAACAACATACTTATCGAGATAGGAATAGACCTGCAGTAAAACAACAGCAAATGCACATTTTATCCTTTATGTGGGTCTGCAGTTCACATTACTGTCAGAAGAAACTGGGCTTATGGGCAAATGGGTTTATTAAACACATTGCAATTTACATAGAACCCGGTTACATCAGTAACATTAGGGATTTCATTTTGATCATAATTTGGATCGTACCTTTTTAGGGGGTGGTGGAGGTTTCTGAGCAAATGCCAAATTAACAGCTTCAGCAGCAGATTCTGCCTCTTTAGGTAGACGACTGTTAGAGTCGATTTCAGAAAGCACCACAAAGAAATGATGACATTTTTCACATCTCACAAAACGAGTGAACGCTAGAGAGAAATATGGACAATAAAAGAATGCATACAGCGTCATTGTACCCAAAGAATACAAGAAGTAATATGTGCATGCAGCTTGCATACAAACATATAATCTTTTATAGAAATATGAATAATTGTGGCACGATTAAATTTAAACCATAGATAAATAAAAAACCTCTGAAAAATAATTAAACTTACACGCAACCGTCTCCACATATGTGCATATGTCTCCACATCTGGGGCAACGTAGACGACTTCCTCCTTTTCCTGATCCACCAGAACCTACAGATCTCTTCACCACTGTGTCTGCTGCACTCTTCTGCTCAAATAAAATAGATACATAAGCCATCTAAGCTGCACATCCATACTATGGGTTTGTGTATTTTTCCATTATGGAAACTAACAGGATTATAAGAATAAATGAATCAGGAAAACAGTTGGTAATTTACATGCAAATCTATTTTCTTGGAAGTCCATGTTGTTAATATTGAGTGCAGTGCTGGAAAATAAAAGTACCTTTCCCATATCACCAGAGCCATCTTTTGGAGTGTTCTGCTTTGAGGCAAAACACACAGCACTCTCTGAGAATAATCTGACATGCAGTGCAGAAGGTAGATGGGCTTCATGAGTCACTGGACTTCTGAGAGCATAAAACTTTACGTGCAAGCCTAAAAACCCTGCAAGCACAGACAATGGATTGTTTAATAAACTTTGTAAGAGAATATTAAGAGAAACCACAGGCAACCACAGAAACTCTGACAAACCCAAAGGATAAATATGAGCATGGATGAGCATTTGAAATCAATCTGTAGCATGAATGCAAGTTGATTCAATTCAAAATTCAAATGTATTTGTATAGTTTTTTGCAATTGATAGTCTCAAAGCATCTTTACAGAACATAAACATAGAAAAAAAAGGTTATCATAAAGAATAATATAAAGATTAATATAATACAAAATTCAAGATTAATATTGGATATATTTAAATGTGTTTGTATTTATACAGAATGAGCAAGTCTGAGGTAACTCTGGGGTGGAAAAACTCCCTTGAATGGTAAAGGAAGAAACCTTGAGAGGAACCAGACTCCAAGGAAACCTCATCCTCATTTGGGTGACACTGGATAGTGTGATTATAAATATATACAGTCTGATAAATGTTGTTCTGAGGAGGAGATCGTTATCCTCAAACACCACATGGTGTTGGCATCTCCTCTTCAGTATAGCAGTGATATTTCAGTAATGCAATGCAACAGAGCAGTATTAGAAAATATATATTTTTTTTTATTAACTACAAGACAAGGCTTCTTTGGAAGGATTAGCGGACACTTTTCTAGAAAGCTGACACTAGGCAGAACGCCTAATTCCGAGTTCTAGAACAGTCCAAGAACAGATGAAACATTTAGAAGCTGAAATTCACCCAAATTACATGTCGGTCCAAATTGTATTCCATCATGTTTGTTTATTTATAAATAAATAAATAAATAAATAGGGCTTTTTTCTTAAGTATGACAGACAAACAATTTTGAACATGCATCCAGGCAACCTAATGATTAACTGTATCTTATATACATACAACAAGCAAGTGTTTTAAATCCCAAAAACAATTTTTGGCTTTAACACACACACACACACACACACACACACACACACACACACACACACACACAACCTCTGTGGGCTGAACTGAAGAGTCTTTTAGCAGCACGTCTGCATGTACAGGAAGACATCTTCTTGGTGGAGATTTTCAGAAAAGCTAAAAACAAAAAAAAACAAAAAAGAGTTGGATATTAAACCAGAAATTCACACATGAACAACACCTTTATTTTGAAGTTTGTTCACTATGTAATTTATTCCACTAATCTCGAGAACAAGCCGAGGAGCCTGAATGTGAAACTCTACGTGCTGTCAAAACAAAAGTCAGTAGCTCTTAAAAAAAATAAATAAATAAATAAAATAAAAAATCAACAGCAAAACACACAAACAGGCATAAAAACGCACCGTCACTTAACTTAAAGTAGCGAGTTTAGTAACAAACATCTTGTAATCCTATAAATAATGTATAACTAACTGAAATTACTAGTTACAGTTACTTACAGGGAAAAAAACCAACAGCTTCCGAGTTCACAACAAACCGGTTACTGACAGTGACAGCAAACTAAACTAAACTGTAATAAAGGAGGAAATGTGCAGCTCCTAAAATATATCATACGGGTATAAAATTACCGAGAAGCTTAAAGGATTTTCGCCCAAACGGTTGTTTCCCTCAGCAGGAAGATAAGAGTTACGTAATCGATGAATTAGTGCAAGAACGTATCACCCCCTTCCACACCTCCAGCCCCCTTATAAACACAACGCTGTTCTTCTTCGCTTGTTTTGCAAACGCACAACGTTCCAATAACATGGCGACCTCTATTGGAGAGTTTCCTATCATGCAACACAATCTAATCTACAGAAGGTCTGTCAGTGGTAAAATGGGTCATTTTCACTTGCTTTGACATTGACTAGGTCCAGGATCTTTGACTTGACTGAGTCCAGACATGGCTTACACATTTACATTTACATTTACATTTACAGCATTTGGCAGATGCCCTTATCCAGAGCGAAGTACATAAGTGCAAGGCCACATGGAAGTGTTTAGGTGTGTATGGGCATACTGACAGCTCAGGTGTAGGACACATGCTAACCCTAACCCTTACCCTAACCATCATTCACGAACACCACTACAGATTGACCGCGCTGTTCGTTTGTGTACGTGTTGATGCACATGCTCAGTAGATGTAGTTTAGTATGCACTTACAATAAAGCTGTTAAAAGGGAGGAATTTCTACAGCAGATACACACACACACACACACACACACACACACACACACACACACACACACACACACACACACACACAGATGTTGTGTTTTCATATTCAAATCATATTTGTTTTCTCTCTTTTATTCATGAATTTAGTTGCTTCAGTCAGCTTTGACCTAATGATGTTTGACATAATCATGCCAGTGGTAATCCAAAATAATATTTAATAATTTCTGCTTATTTTACTTAAAATCATGGCATAATATCATGAGGTTTATTGTTTATAAATTAAATATAATAAAAAGCATAAGAGGTGTAAAGGAAGTTTTATTCACAATAAATTATGCCAAGTTTTTGAGTGGTGTGTGTGTGTGTGTGTGTGTGTGTGTGTGTGTGTGTGTGTGTGTGTGTGTGTGTGTGTGTGTGTGTGTGTGTGTGTGTAGCCCGTTTTTGGGTGATCAGATGGCATCTGGTAGGCAAAATAGACATAACAAGTGTAAAATGTTCACAAATGTAAGCACAGAATGGTGATCATTGTAGAATTTTTAATTTATAAGCATTCAAGTCTGGAAAAAAAAAGGTTTTATTATTTACTGACATTATAAATGGTCAAAAATGGTTTCAAAACAATCTCCTGGCTTTCAAAGAGACAATGCCAAGAGATAGATTCATTTCAATTATGCAACACCTTCTAACAGACAAATTTTCTGCGGTCTCCGACATCTGGACATGCTTCAACAAGAACTGTGCTGAGAGTTTCACTCCAGGAAAACACATGACCATAGATGAACAGCTGTTCCCTACCATGGTTTGTTGTCCATTCACACAGTATATCGCAACCAAGCCAGACAAATTTGGGATCAAGTTCTGGATTTGGAGACCAAATATGTCTGCAATGCTTCTCCTTACTTGGGAAATTACCCCAGTCACCCAGGGTCCAGCTTGCGCAGTGAAGCACAAGCGATTTGTTACTGCACTGGGCATTCCAATGTCCTCCTCTACCCACACAGTGCCGTCTTTTGTCGTCTGGCTCAGACAGGGCTTCCCAGTACCACAGTGCATCTTCTGTGGAGGCATGTTGGGTTCTTGTTCCGTCTCAAAATTCACTTTTGGTCTTATAATTCATTGATGGCCAATGAAAATGAAATTACATCATTTTATTCTGTATGTGTAAGAACATGTCAAAAGCCATGGACCATAACTTCACTCAGCTTATGACATTTGTCTACAAACATACATTGGAGACTGAAGTGTTAGCAAGTTTTCATTTTATTCATGTATTAGCAACTTTTTATTCTTTCCTAAGTAAGGGATGTCTCATACACACTCCTCTTCATGTCTCATACACACTCTTACTGTTCCAGACACACTCCTCATGTCTCATACACACTCCTTCTGCACTCCTTAAAACTGCAGAACACCATACTACATACTACTATTTGTGTATCTTGGTGGCTATTGATAAACACATTCAAAATGTCAACAAGGACCCCCCCCCCATACATTTTGGGTGCTGCAGCATATTAAATATATGATAAAGAGTAAGTTTGTCTGCATGAGAAATACAATGTGTGGTGGGATGCTTAATGGAGATACTTGAGAGCCCTGAGTTAAATATGTAGTGGGGCAAACACACAACTAGATTTGTAAAGTTTGTTGCGACAAACTTTGATGTTGGCTTTGACAAAGCAAGTATTCGCAAAGGCTGGTGTTTTTTGGAGGTGAGTGGACATACGGATCAGTGTTACGTTTGGAGGCAAGTGAACAGAAAGCTAGGGTGCCAAAACATTTGGAGGCAAGTGGAGATGAGCATGTGAACTCATTGTTCTGAGTATTTTGATATGTCACATGTCCATGTTGTAAAAAGTTTTTGGATTTTGTATATTTTGGGGGCGGGGCTGCGGGACAACCGAAAGGCCAGTCGGTACACCAATTTAATCCTTTGTTCAGAGTATAACCCTAAAGGAGCTGGCCGAGTTTGGTGTAGATTGTATATAATTATATAAACCTCCAAAGTTTATAATGGGAGTCTATGGGAAAAAAGGCCACTTTGAGACCCGGTACCGGAAGTACCAGAAGTACCGTAAGTACCGGAACTCTGATCCGTTAAAAGAGCACAAACTTCAGACCAGCGTCTACAACATATCCGAATTTAGTGCATGTTGCTCGAAAGCCCTAGGAGGAGTTACTCTTGATAAATTTTTGTCTAAGCTTAAATAGGAAAACAGATAATAAAACAGGACAGATATCTATGAACAAAGCCTATGAGAACGTCCCTAGTTTTGAAACAGGATATAGTCCAAGCCATCCATGACACAACAGAGTGCAATAGTAGACTATTGCTATATCATGTGATTAAACATATCACGTGATTCAATACATTTAATTCAGTTCCTGTTTATCCAAATTCTACATAATACAAGCAATCTGAAATTATATTTGTGTTTAGTTTAAAAAGTTTGGTCGTGAATGCTTAGGTATTCCTCTGATAAAAAACTAAAGTTTATTCATTCTGTCCAGACAGCTATACAAACTCCACTGTCAAACTCCAGCATCTGATGCCTCCTCTGACTTTCACAAACCAGTTAATTGCTTCATCCCTCGAGGTTCCCATTGCTAAAAATGTATTAATATATCATAATACTACTTTTTTACTCGTAATACTACTAAATTTTATTAGGTATTCATGTCTATCCACATTGAAGTCTGTAAATGTATCTTGAGATCCTTGCATTAATTGAATACACAACTAAATCTAAAAGAGAAACGTCATTTATAATAACAAAAAAATGTCACACCAAAACCCCAGACTGGTTTGAAAGCCTAAAAGCTTTACTTTGATTTTGAAAATGTGATCAGAACATATCCTGGGATTCTTACATAATGTTATGCAACATGTACCGTCAGTTAAAAGGTACTGAGAGTAGGGGATCATGTAACATACTGTTTAATCTGTCTGACCAGTGTCACTGGTTTCTCCACTAAGAACAAAAAAATCTACTAAATATCCTAATTTGGCTTTAGCTATGAGGCCAGTTCTACAAGATAAAAAGAGCTGTCAGTACCAAGAGCACCACTGAAGATGCCTGGATGCACCCAGCTAAATTGGAAAGAGATTCAGACTTTTTAACAATAATGGGCTGAACATGACACAACAGTGGTGTCCTTTTATGGGGAAAAAATATAATTTTTTTACTTAACAGTACAATAACGGTACAAAAATCACATGTTCATGCACATTAATTTTTTGAATAAAAATAAGCAATACATTGTTCTCTATTTTCTGCTTGTTGTCAAGTTCTTTCAAAATTAGTTCAAGCAAAGTAACAGAGTTAAAAATCCCTTTCAAAAATAATCTGTGCCAAAGTATAAGCAAATTTTTACACTAAAAAAAATGGGGCAGGGGAATGTAGTGCTTGTCTCAATGGGGACTAGGGAGAGGGAGCAATAAAGTTGTCAGCACGTTACAGTAAAACATTCTGATATGCATCAAATATTACATACTTGTAAATATAGTATTACTTCATAATAACATATTATATTATTATTATTATTATCATCATCATCATTATACTTATTACTCTAGTATTATTATATAGGGATAGGTGATGAGAGATTATTCGCTGTGGCGACCCCTGAAGGGAAAAGCCGAAAGAAGAAGAAGAAGATTATATACCTTCGAACCAACAAACCTTTTGCTGTTTTTTCGGATTGTCATGGAAGGGGAAGAAAAGAAACATTTGTCTATTGCACACTTACAGACTATCCCTACTATAGTCATCTACTCTTTAGTGCCTAAAATTAAATCAATAAACTGCTATCAAGATGAGGATCACATGTAATTGCACAAGTTCTGAAAGTGTCACCAGTTTATAAAATTATCACAATTCTCCAGCAGTCTGATCCATGAGATTATAAAATAAAGTTAAAAGAACAATGTACTTAACATTACACAAATTTAGATACAATTTACAAAGTTTACAATAAACATTATGAAATTTAAAGCAAAATATTTCTCCATAGACAAGTTAGCTTTTATACTGTAACGGTATACAAGACAATGCTGTCCAAACAAAAGGTGAAATATGCATGAAATATGCATTTTAAAATGCTTTTCCTTGATTGTGCAACATTTTAAGGTAACTGAGTGAAAGCATACACAGATCCCTTTTTCAGTCCCAACGAAATGACACGAATTCACAATTAGTGAGTGGTAAAACTTTACACTAGCGTCAGGTTTGGCGGATGTGAAAATAAAGTTTAGTCATAGGCCTGTTCTTGCATTTTGTATGTAATCTGCTCTCTCAGCTCATAGTGCCTGTTCAGATCCTTTACCTCCTGAGAGAGGGTATTACTCCACATCATCAACACAGCATCCTTATCTATCACACACAGACACAAAGACAGAGACAAAGAAAAGTTTTTGAAAAGGTTTGGGGAAACTTACAAACTCCCTGAAATAAGGTAACTGAATCCTACAATAATGTTCTTACCTGATTGGGACTTGATTTTCTCTTGAGACATGTGAACACGTCTGCATAACATCAGGATCACACTTTTTTGGCCTTGTATGTCTATAATAGTTAAAAAAGTAAAAGTTTATCTTGTATTATAGAATGTTAGTGAGTTTTGTAAGGGTAGGAACAGTATAATCTTAAATGTATGAAGAAAAAGACGGGTACCGATCATCACGGACGCCATAGTGCGCACTGAATGGCAGCCAGAGTTGATAACCTGCAGTAGCTGACGTGTAGACAGATCCACCAGCAGGATGTGTCCAGATGCAGTGCCTATCCACAGCGTCCCATTATGCTGTACCAACAGAGCTTTCACTCGAGCAAACAATGACTCCATTTCTTTTGAACTGTCAGCACTCACACCTCTTGCCTTCCTGTTTGGCACATAAGACATCCATACAACAATAATCATTCAGTACCTAGTCCTCAGAATGGTAATTCTGATTACTGGCTGTAATAAGATTAATAAGACCTTATTACAGACTGACAGCTTGATTAGTTCACTAAGAGTTACTGAAGGGGATTTCTCACTGGTAGTTGAGTCTGAAGCATGTCACAGTTTCCATGAAACATTGATAATCTAAAAGCAGTATTTGAACCGTGAAGTGCACCATGATACCAAAATTCAGAATACCCGTAGGAGGTGGTGTGAGTTTTGTTGCACTGAAACTGTGCCTATAATGTGAACACAACTCGAACTCAGGAAGTAAATTATCCTGTGGATGTGTTTTAGCTGGTGACGACAACATTAGTTTCCACAACATGTACCATGAATGATAGGGGAACATTGTGGGACACAGAAGAGGTAAAATGTACTTTCTGCACATACAGTAATAGCACCAAAATAACAAATAAATAATAACAAACAAAGAAATATTGTTCCCCATACAAGATAGTGATCACCTATGACGAACATAAATGGACAGAGTTCAAGAGGATCAAGTGAGTCTGAAACCATAAATGCTGCAGAGGGCTTTTAGGATTCAGATCACAGTAAACGTGTCCAGAGTGAAAAACTATACATTCATGCACGTGTATCCAGTCTCACCTGAGTAACTGCACACAGTCGATGAAGTCAATCATCTTCCCGTTCTTCTTATCCCACACCTCTACACTGTTTCCTCCATTTTTGCTCAGATACACAAACTTTTCAACGACCAGCCGTGAGATACATGCCTTACTCCTGGCCAGATGCTGCTGACTGCTCAAGTAATGCAAAACAAAAACTGCATAAAATAGCTATAATTGAGATCTTGAGGACCATTAAATAAGAATAAAATCCTACACAAGTAATGTAAGAAATATGGATTTATTTACTGCAATCATAGGAACTAATAACTGATAAAATGTGGACCTGGTGTCGATACTCTTGGAGATGTCATAGTCCACAGTTAGAGAGAGCACCCTGGTGCCACAGCCAGCCCACAGAGTGGAATGATCCTGATAATGGCCAGATGGAGCCAGACACATCAGGGGTGTGTTTACATTCCCAACCTGTACAAGCTTCACTGGAGCACCATCTGCACACTGGGTTGTAAAAGTCCAGAATGATAGACAGGTTAAAGGCTAAAAAATAAATGGACTATATAACACTATGTTGAATCATTAAGCAGACATATTTTCTCAACATGGAAGTAAGCGTACTTTAGCTGAAATACAGAATACCTTTATAACTGAATCTTCATAAATGACAAGCATTCCATCTGCTGTTCCCACTAATAGGTAGTTCTTTAAGCAGCTAATCAGAAAAATTATAAAATCACATATAAAGTTGTAAAAACACCTGAAATAAAAATGTCATATTATCCAAAACCCCAGCCTTAACAGCAGATATAATCCTCACCTGCGCTGAGAAGGTGTGTGGAAGAAGAGTGAGGTCACTGCATCTTTCGCTCTCTGTAAATAGTGCAAAACTTTAATGTTCCTTGTGTCCATAACAACCAGTGAGCCACTCTGTGTTCCTGCAACTAACCAGTCATGGACTTCTCCAGGCATTTTAACAGTCACCAGACAGAGGACAGGGCTTTGGTCAATCTCCTGACAGATAAATACAAATACAACCTTTAGTAAATAATACTCACTAGGCCTGATTTCACCAAAATGCTAATGTAGCCTAAAGGAAGTCATTTTATTCGGTTACTTCATACTGATACTACCTGATTAGCTACATGTGGAGGAAAAAATATGCCCCCTATTTACTAAATAGAACGATGTCTATGCTTAATATTTAGCGAACATGATGAAAAGAATGTAATATATTATGCTTTTAAAGCGGTGCTAAGCAGGATAACTATATTACTATAGCTATATTACCAATCCACATTACCTGTGTGGACCGTTTCTCTGTCTCTACATCCACACATGTGACAAAGCCAACCTTCTGGCTGCTACTGCCACCTCCCATCCATACTTGAGCCCCAGCACCACCATTCACACTTCCTCCCAAACCTCCACTAGGACAGGAAACAGCGAAACACTCGCAGGACAGCCCAGGCAGTGTCAGCTCACTAATTAAACAAAGCATCTTTCCTGAGTTCAGACAGTCAAAAACCTACAGAAGAACAGAAACAAACAAGCATAAGCGACATACACACTCAGAAACCATCACAAGGCTCTGTGTAATATGAGATTTTCACCTGTGCAGATGTGGGTCTGCTCTCTGGCATCTCTCTCAGACACTCTTTCATTAGGTTCTGAAACCCTGGCCAGGGCAAACATTTGTAGTGTTTAACTGGGTCTAAAAAACAAAAACAAAGACAGAGAGATATAATATATACCTGTATATACACAGTATATATACATATATGTTTTCTGGTATGGATGCAAGTTTCACAGTTTCTACATAAAGATTAGAAAATGAAAACCTTCTCTCTGCTAGTCTAAAGTCTGGCATTACCCAGTAGCTTTCCCTGGATGGCTATTTCATCAAACTCGCTGGGAAACTTCAGGCCATCCGATATTCTCTCTCCACAGGTCAGAAGATCATATAGCAGCAGACCAAATGAATAAACATCTGCCTGAATGTTATAAATTACGTTTCCACGTGCAACCTCTGGTGCTCTGAACCCTGCAAGGAAACACAGAGTAAACAATTCAGCAGTAATTCTGGAACACAGTAGCAGGAAATGAAACATTTGAATATTGCCCTTGATGCACACATATCTGGTGAATGAAAGAAGTGAAAATGTACTGTAAGTGCATAAAAGATGGAGAAATGTCAAATACAGCTGGCAAAGTTGCTCAGGCTTTTTTGGCACCAGGTTTTTTCATTTTTTATTCATGTGAAGTGGTACCTGGAGTTCCTTCAGAGCTTTTGACTCCCATACTGCAGCAGTATTGAGCAATGCCATAGTCAGTAAGCTTAGCTATCATCTCTGAGTCAGTCTTAAGATTGAACAGCAGCACATTGTGAGGTTTCAGGTCCCGGTATATTATCATTGAAGAGTGCAAAAATCTGCATCCGTAACAGAGAGACAAGCCAAACACAGCATGTTAACTGGAACAGTATTCAGATAAATTACACTAACTGCAGTAAACAGTGTATGTATGCTTACCTGAGACCATCAGCCACCTGTAGTGCAATCCTGTGCTGAAGTTTGCGGTTCAGACTGCAGTTTTCATGTTCAAACAGTGAGTCGAGAGAACCGCATGGAGCCAGTTCCATCACCAGCACATGGGGTGAGCTTCCTACAGCTAGTAGATCCACAAGACTAGGATGGTGTAGTCTGCCTAATACAACCAACTCCTGCATAAAAAACACAACACCTTTTAACTGCTGTACATTTTCACCAATATGAGATGTATTTATTCATATTGTTTACTATTAATTGTTTACTAAACCCACTTTGAGTTACATATGTCTGGTTTAAACCTAAGTGCCCAAGTGTAAGAAATAAATATCTTAGTTAAGAAATGTATATACAGTATATGTAATATATTCTTTCATACTCTAACTAACCAAATGGAAGAAAGAATTAATGAATAAATGAATGTATGAACAGAAATCTCATGCTTTGTGAACCCCTAGGGGCCCTGCACCACACTTTAAGAACCATTAACTAAATCATATGATCAGACGAAGAAGCTTAACTGTTGTCAGTTCAGTTCTTTTTTCAGGTTGGTGGAAATTAAACTAGAACCTTGGTTCCTCAGGAGATAAACAGATAGACACGTCTGTGAAGGAAGTGCTATGTATAAGCCCAAGAAATACAACTGCAGCCCAATTAGATGAAAGATTACCTGTCTGACTAATCTATGAACATAGAGATCGGATGCATGTTTGTTGAAGATCTTCACAGCGACATCTTCATTTTTGTATATTGCTCTGTACACGGAGCCAAAACCTCCATTTCCTGTAGTTAAAACAGCACATGATTAGAGTGATCAACAACCTCTAGTTGTGGTGAAACAAATCTGTGTACAGTAAATATAAAATAAACAATTATAAACTGTACAAGACTTGCTTAGAGAATATGGTGTCTACTGACCTAGCAGGTACTCTTCAGAAAGATCCATTTCTAGTTCCTCAGGGTCTATCATGATTCTAGCTGGCTGGTCACTCAGCATGAGGTCAGGGCAGATCTGGGAGGTGGGGATTGTACAGCAAGGATCCTCTGGGTTCACCAATAGACCATCTAAAATGTCAGAAATAATACATTTAAACATAATACATAATGAATTAGTTTGGTTTGAATACATGCAAAAAAGATATGTAGATGAGTATGATGGTGATACTTTTATCACTGTGTTTAAGCAGATCCTGCAGCAGCATCTTGTTCCAGTCCTGTTTGTCGTCAAAGCTATAAAACGCCCACCTCTTCAGCAGCGTCTCCCCATCACCCTGTATATCGGTGTTGAGGAGGCCAGGAAACCATTCCTCCAGCACAGAGTCAATGTGATCAACCACCTGGCCTAACAACACATGACCTACACAAATGGCAGACAGCTCAGCTCATCTCGGATGAATCCTTCAACATTTCACATTATAAAGCAATTTTATTCTGGGTTTCATTCAGATTTGTTTTTTAAAAACCTCACAGATTACCACAGAAACAGTTCCGCAATTCTTAAAAACTGACCTGACTGCTACTGTAGTTTTCCAGTCATAGCCAAGTGTTTTAAATAATATCTTCAGACTGCTTGGGATAGCATTGACATTTTAAATTTTTCACATTTAAATAATGTTAGTGAAGGACTGAATGCTTTCAGGATCTCTACAAAAGCAATGTTCTTGATCAAATCACACTATAAAATGTAATTAATTGGCCAACAGTAGGTAAATATTACTTTCTTGCATTAGTGGCTTATAATTATGCCCTGAGGAAGACTATTGTACCAGCAACAACAACAAAAAATCCATAAATCGAATCTGAATGGTGAATGTTCTTGAGATACTGAAGTAGCAGAAATAAATCACCTACTGTATCAAACACAAATGACTGAAATACAAAGATGAATATTTAAAAAAATTTTTTACAGCACATAAGCCAAAGGTCTCTCCTACTTCTTCCTGCTAACGTACCTTTACGTGAGCAAGGAACAGTGATCCTAACAAAGCTGGCTGTGCTGTTCACAACTGAAAAGGCTTCCACTAGGTAGTAAGCCTCAGTAGACCAGTTCATGTATATGCCTGTCCTCCAGTAATTTTGATTCAGCCTCAAAGGTTTCTCTGGAACAAAGATAGAAATTGAGAGAGTTCAGACACATGTTATTTTGAGAGTGTCCTTGTTTTAGGTTTTTCTTGTTCATTCTGGTTAGAAAGCTTTCAATGAGATAATTGCAGCCTGACAGTCTTACCTTTACCATGGAACATGAAGGTGGAGGCCTCCAGAAGCTGGCTGATCAGTTTGGACCAGAAGCCCATAGGGAAATAAGGCATTTCGTAGACTCTCACAATGATCTCTGAATTCTCACAGTGAGGAATCTCAATCACCGGCTTGTGATCAGACAAACTGTACAGAAAGACGAGATACAAAGTGATAAGTAGGATTTATTTAAAACAAATATTAGGTCCATAACGTCAGATTTAGAGCAGTATATATATATTTACAAACAAAAATTAGAGCAAATATTATATATAATATAATATATAATATTTGCTCTAATTTTTGTTTGTAAATGGTATTTTCTATCATTTTAGTTATCAACCTTAAAAGTTTTACTTCCGGAAATCAAAAATTGTTTGTAAGCATGGAAGAAGATATTATTCCAGATATATTTTAACATGGTATTATTTCAGATATATTATATCTGAACAGTATATCTGAACAAATAATATTTCAGATATAATGTTTTATTTATTTATGCTTTGTTTACTTGGTACTCCTACACATGGACAATTGTCACAACCGGGAGGAGGAAGACAGACCCAGATACAGGATAGCATCAAATGAGTAGGGTTTAATAAATAATAAACATCGGCAACGCAGCATGGTTAAATAGACACAATGATTAACAATAGAGAACAGGTGTGTAGAGACGGGGAGGAGTAAACAAAGGCGGGGCAGACACGTGACATAACACAGAAACACATGGCTAAAAGTCCGGGCTGAGTCCTGACAACAATTCACCTACATTTTAATATAATATGCAGATTCTAAATTCATATGATGTGCAGTTTTAGATCATAAAACACACAAAGAATCTGGATGTGTTTTGAATAAAACCCACCTGCAGTGCACCAGAAGATGGTCGTCTCCCAAGGGCAAGGCGATGTGGAACTTCTCCAGCAGTTTGAAGTAATGCATGAGTCGTTCTTTTGGAAAGCAGCGGCTCTCGCTGAGAAATTTCTCCACAACTGAGCGCTGCATCACCCCTCTTGAGTTCTCACAAAGGCTCTTCTGATTCAGCATCTACAACCAAATAATACAACACAAAGATCACACCTGTACCTAATTGGATCTACTTAATTTATTATGTGTATTTGACGATGTGTTTGTGTGTAACCTGTGAGATGGTGTTGCAGACCCATTGGGGATCAATGAAATACAAGTCTCTGAGTTGCAGTGCAGGGTCATCAAAGTGCAGGAGCACACCTGGGATTTCATACACACACACACACACACACACACACACACACACACACACACACACACACACACACACACACACACACAGACACATACACACAGACACATACAGACAGACACATACACACAGACACATACACACACACACACACACACACACACACACACACACACACACACACACACACAGACACCCACACACACACACACACACACACAGACACACAATGAGTGACAAACACTAACAGTGAAAGCAGTACTCATCAGAAGAAACACAGGTGACCTGTTGACCTAGAATTTTGCCATCTAATCCATATTCAAGTATATCTAGTAAAAGGCTTAGCAATATGAAGGCCCCAGTTCTCTATATGAAACCCCAAGCTATAAAGCTATATTAAAGCTGTAATAGTGCTCTCGATAATATCTGATCTTGTACATATTTTGTGAAAACTCATACATCACATTCTTTTCTCAGGATACTAGAACTAGCATTAGTCTGTACGTACAAACACTGAGTAATACATGTAAGAAAATCAATTACTCCAGCACTAATTGTGTAAAACTAATCCTACTGTATCCACTTACAGTAGTTCTACACTGCAGTTTAAGACCATTTAGCAAAATGAAATAAAACAGGGCAACATGATACAATTTATGATACAATAATTACACTTAGACACAAACAGGCAGAATCAGAAAGTTCTCTCACCAGTCTCACTGAGGAAGCGAATTGCGTGAGCAAGTTCTCCCTCCTCCAGCAGTAGCTGGTTCTCCTCAATGAGCTGCAGGAGATGTTGGTGTCTGAGCACAGGAAACTCAACAGGCACACGGCTCCTCTCCTGTAGAAGCCTCCGCTCCAACTCAACATAACAATCTGGGACCAGCTGCCCCATCACCGGCTGCCCCTGGATCTGCACAGAGGACGCATGTCTCTTAATTTTCAAAATAATGTTTCTGTGTTCAGGAAAAATACATGATTTGTCTATTCATAATTTTCAGCCTCATTGCCAACTTTATTTAACAGAAAATCACCTTAAAGCTGCTGGCCTCTCTGGCGATGGCCTTGCGCAGTCTGCTGATAGAGTCTGACTCCTCATAAGCACAAAGCATGTGGCGCTCTCTGATGGTTGGGAAAAGTGGCTGGGACAACACCTCCTCCTGAACCTTGAGCGCACACTCCTGTACCAGATCATCATCACATATGTCCACATGAGTACCCACCAAAATCACAGGAGAGACAGGAGCGAGTGCCTATGAAAGCCAAAGAAAGAGAATCCGATCTCTATGTTTTCAGAGGGCTCAAAATGTTTGCATGTTGCGTGTACCCACGAATCTGGGTAAAACTATTACATACCAAACTTGGCATGTAAATTTCTTAAATTGCACAAATTTTAACTCACTTTAATATTGAAGAGCCATGGTCTGATGGTGTCCAGCTCACTGACTCCTTTACTCAGGTCATACAGCACCAAATACAGAGCTTTGGAACTCATGAATTGAGAATGGTAGTCGCTGTACTCCTCTCCACCTGCATAAACACAAGACAGTCGAAGTTTTTCTGCTGTTTTATAAGCGTTAGTGAGACTTACAACACCTGAGATTCCGACCTGAGAAGTCCCACACGTTCAGGACCATGTTTTTCCTATCGCGAACTTTGATGCTCCAGTCTCTGACGGTGATGCTTGTAGAGTGTGTGTCAAAGTAAAACTGGGAACGTTTGCACTTCATCAGCTGCTGGATCAGAGTGGTCTTCCCACTGCCTGCATTCCCCACTACTATCAGCTTCATCCGGAAATAAGGAACAGCCTTCCTCAGACGATGCTGAAAGTGCCTGAACAAGAGTTAAAGCTCCAATTGTGAAATGCAGAACAAAAATTTGGTCATGCAAGTACACCTTTAATAGCACATGCACTGATGTGGCAATACTGTCTTTAGGACAAGGAGAACAGCACACACCTCTGCTAAAAAAAAAAAAAGTGACAAACCTGACAATGTCTTTGGTCTTGTTACCAATGTGTTTGAGGTCCAGTTGTAGCTGCAGTCTGTCCAAGGGCAAATCCCACAGTCGAACCAGTTTCCCTATCTCATCAGGAAAAGAGCGCAGACCAGTGTTACCACTGACATCCAGAGAGGTCAACTCCTCCAGCAGCCCGATCTGACGAGGAAGCTAACAACAACGGCGCAAGGATAGTGAGAGCCTGACTGGCGTAGGAAAACTTAGAACACACTACAGAGATAATTACAAACCCCTACAAAGCCAGAAATTAAGCATTCAAAATGTGTAAAAAATAGAATATTAGTCAAAGCTTATCTGTTAAACTATATTCTCTGCATATATTCTGTATTCTCAATTAAAGTAAAAAAGAAAACACACTGGTTGCTACAGTACCTCCGTGAGCTTGTTATCACTCAGATGCAGTTTCTCCAGACGGATCCATGGATCCACAGGTTCTTTGAGGTCCAGCACAGAGATCTGGTTTTCACTGAATATCAGCTCTCT
Organism: Tachysurus fulvidraco; assembly: GCF_022655615.1. NCBI lineage: Eukaryota > Metazoa > Chordata > Actinopteri > Siluriformes > Bagridae > Tachysurus > Tachysurus fulvidraco. The sequence goes on from NC_062527.1 coordinate 10,352,349, forward strand.
TAAATTAGCACTAGTCCAGGCAGCAGGACCTGGCAGAACCCTGATTCTGTTGCTCCTCATGTCCACCGACCGCAAACTAAACACAGGATGCATCAGACAAGCATGCCAAGACCTCCATAATATTTAGAATTAAAGTAAGAAGAGTACATATCATTTTAAAACACCTACTTCGGTAGATTGGTAATTGATTCTGGTACACTTTCAAAGGTGTTCTGGGATAATTTCAGTGTTATTATTTTAGAAGGAAGGTATAAAATACTACCTATAAAAAGATGGTTATTATATAACACCAGAAAACAGAAAGTTACTTATTAAAATTTCAAAATGCTTTATAATGAAATATACTTACTAAGATGGTTAACTGAGGCATTGAATGTTTCCAGTTTGGTGCATGCAGACAAAAAGCCATCAGAGATCACGGTCAGTTTATTCTTTGACACATCAAACACCTTCATTTCAGCGAGAGAGAGAGGAAGGGAGAGTTCTGAGATTTGATTCCTGAGGAAAACAAGAGAAGAGGAGAATGCAATGGGGTGAATAACAACAATCCGTTCGCTACAATAACTACATTTAGTTGAGCTAAAACTAGCTGAGCTAAAAGAAACACATTTTGTGTCATACCCCTCTAGTGAGAGTTCTTCTAGATTTTTCATGACTTGGCTGAGATTGTATGGAAAACCAGTGATGTTGTTGAAAGAAAGGTTCAGCTGACGGAGCGTCGGACAGCACACATGTGGGTCCAAACAGATCTCAGGGCCAACACTGTTCCGTGACACATTCAGCATGCTTAATGAAGGTAGGCTCAGCAGTTCAGCAGGAAGTGAGTGCAACTGGTTGCCTTGAAGATCAAGACGAGTGAGGCTTCGCAAGCTCTAAAAGTGTTGAAATTCTTGTCACACAGATGCAATTGTGGAACCTGCTGTAATTCACGAAGCTAGAAACTTTTTAAAATTCAAAATTAAAATAATATAATGAAATCCTTATCAAAATAAATTTACTATTGTATATACTTTGCAAGTGCATGAGTATGACATTACCAAACTGCATGTTTCATAAAATAAAATGATTCAAATCTAAAATAAAATGGATTATCATGATTAATAAAGAATAAACACAAAAACAAATAAACAAAACAAATGTAAGTCTATTATGCCATTATCTATCATTTTCATTTCATTATCATTAATACATTTGATAAGATAATAAGGTTCATTAGTGCGGTAAGAACACAAAATTAATATATTGGGTAAATTACTATTAGAACCACTGTTCACTCTTTAATATGAATTGTGAGAAAGTTAACATTATTACTGAACTCTGAATACTTAATTCATACACTACTACAATACTGAATTAAGATCATTTTTTCCCATATTGAACGCCGCTTGTCAATGGTACCTGACACAGAGCACTGGGAAACTCGGCTAGACTGTTGCTGCTCAAATCCAGCCGTAGTAGATGATCAAGCTGTTGTTGCACACTACCATCATCCATCAAGCATGAGAGAGAGTCTAGCTCATTGCCTGATAGATCTAGCAGTCTGATATGATCTCTGACAGCATTTGACAGTAATCCTCCAGGTGACGAACTCTCAGAAGAAAACAGTCCTGCAGATGTAAAAGAAAGGAACGGTCACTGACAGTACATTATCAATATCCATCACAAGCACAAGCAATTTAATGCATTATTACATTAGTATTATACCTCGCTGGGTCTTGCCCTTAGTGCTTGCCAGTCTCTTTTTATTGGATTGACTGATATTAGGGTCGCTGTTACTTCCCTACAACGATTAATTAAAAAAAATAAAAGTATCAAAATAAAGTATTAAACAGTTCACAGTTTTCAGCTGATACAAGGCTTCAATCTCACCTCTGAAATATCACGTCTAGGTCTCTCCTGCTGACTCACTTTAGAGCGCCCTCTCAATTCCTCTGGTGAATCGCAGTAGGTCCTCCCTGATGCAGGGCTTTCACTTCCTAGAAAGGGGCAGCAGTAAAGGCTAATGACATTTAGATTCAATTATATATCCAAAATGTTCTCCATTAAAAATAAGAATAAAAAATTATTTTACCATCACTCTCAATGCCATCAAGTGTAAAAAACATGTTTCCATCCAGAGATGTGTGAAAAGAATCATCACTTTCATCATCAGAGAAATATTGTGAAGTATTCCCACCACTTTGTGACCCCAAAACACCAATCTGACTCCTCCCTTTCTGCAGGGACTGTATCTGTCTTGCCAGCCACTGCCCTTTTCCTAAACACACAGAAACAACTACCTCATACAGAAAATCAGCTGAAATATCTTTATATACATATTGATCTTTGACTGAGGAATGCTACGTTCACACATACAGTGATGTTATTACTGCAAGCATACAGATGTTTCTACTCTCGATTGCCATAGCAATAATGTTTATCATTGTAAATCATTAACTACTGTAGCATTCAAAATCAGTTTTCTTGCTCTTTGTGCTCTTTTCCACAGACCACATTCACTCTACTCCATCTATTAGCCAATAGTTTTTGTTAAAGGAAGGAAAATAAAGGAAAATGACAAAACAGCAAAGAGCAAAGAGCGCAGCAGAGTTTAATCTTGGCCCACTGTCAATGGAAGTTAAAGAATGTGTTAAAAACTTGGGTGTATTCATTGATAGCTCTCTGAAGCTGAACACACAGATAAATCATGTTGTAAAGTCTAGAAATCTGAGAAATCTGGCCAAGATGAAATCTTGTCTGACATTTAAGAGTCTCGAAATTGCAATTCATGCTCTCATATCATCAAAACTGAACTATTGCAATTCGTTATATAATGGAATTAGTCAAGTCTCTACAGTATCTTACGGCTGCAGAAGGTTCAAAATGCTGCTGCAAGATTATTAATGAATATTAAAAAACATGAACACATCAGTCCGTCCCTGGTCTCCCTGCATTGGCTTCCTGTACAGTACAGGATTGATTTTAAGTTACTTTTACTAGTATATAAATCTCTGCATGGCCTTGCACCATCTTATTATCAGATTTGTTAACTGAACATCAAACGGGAAGAGCATTGAGATCAACAACTCAAAATTTACTTAAAATTCCAAGTTAAGCCAAAAAGGGGATTGTGCATTTGCGGCAGTAGCACCTAGACTTTGGAATAGCTTACCCATGTACATCAGGGATGCTGATTCCATACACGTTTTTAAAATACAACTTAAGACATATTTGTTTTCCATGGCATATCCCTCTTGTTGAAATATTTTTTATTCTTACTGTTAATGTGTGTATTGCTATTATTAAAATTGTATTTATTTCTTTTTAATACTTAGATGTTGTACATTGGTCAAGATATGTTGTTTGAATAGTGCTATACAAATAAAGTTGACATTGACATTAAAAATCTTAAAATCTAAATAAAATTTAACATAATTTCACATTAATTGTTTGTATAGTTAAAAAGGTAAATTTACATATATTTACAAATAAATATACATATAATTAGTATTAATTAGTAATAATATAAATACAATACCACACAATCCAAAATGTATTAGAAGCTCATAATTCATGCTTTACTTACTAATCCTCTTCTGTGCAGTAAGGGGAACTCTGTGTTCGGAGAGCAGTGCATTGAGCCATATGGCATCGAGATGGCCGAGCCTGAAGCCTCCCAAGCAGAGAGCGCAGTTTGCAGGGTCGAGTCCGAGACGAGCCAGCAGGAGGATGACCACAGGGCTGTCTCTCCTCCTCACACACACACTCAAAGCCCCACGCAACTGCTGCTCATGCACACCACTGCTGACTAACACCTCGACCAGAGCCAGTGGGCCACCACGCTCACACACCTGCATACACACACAGTCATGTATACAGCTGTACATCTTTCATTCTCACATATAAGGGTGATAAACTAGTAACACAGCAGATAGTCTATCTCAGTGGAAAGTGTAATGTCACCTGATATATCAGAGACTCTGTCTTGGTTTTCTTGTTGACGTCAGTTCCAAGCTGTATAAGACACTCGGCCATGACGACGTCACCCTCCTCACACGCCCTCTCCAGCATGCGGTAGTGGATCTCACTGTCTACCACCATCTTCGATAGACACAGGCAGCTGAGCTTCTGGAGATGACACACATGTTTTTCATAATTAGAAAGACATTCCCGTGCATTCAATGTGATTTCTATTTTCTAAATTAACACAAACAAGGATTTTGGCATTTTTTTTCTTTTTTTGATGTATGATAGAAGAGAAGAAAGTTGATTAGAAGTTTTATATTTAATATATTATAAGTGAAAACTGACTTATAATTATGATGGATGCCTAAGGACTATTATAAACTCAGGTATTTTCTTTTAAACCCCATTTTGGTCAGCTACTAATTCTCAGCCAGCAGCTAACTGGCTATCATACTACAGCATTATACTGCATCACAGCGCAGCATAACATACCAGGAGGAAAGCATTGCCTTATTTTACAAACATGAGCACAGAGAAGCATGGTTAGTGCTACTCTGACTGACACAGCTGATTTTCTTCCCTTGGCTATAGATTCTGATGATATGGCGAATGCTTTTCTGTTTGGAATCATATTATGAATTGTTTATTCAAGTCATGTGTAAAATAAATTCTAATTCATTAAAGTTCATGTGCTCAAGTTTGAGACAACTATGTTCTGTGTTTATGGTGTATTAACACTGTTGTGGGTCTGTTTGAATGAGGATACTTCAGGAAATGCAAATGTAACTAGAATCAGTTTTTACTGTTTTGCTTCAATGGACAGTTAATTCATAAAAAAATAACTGACATTCTCTCATTATTTTTTGCCCTATCAAGGATTCCTGTTCTTTTCTCAGTAAAGTGAAACATGAAAAATTCTTCTCTGTGATGATTGGACATACATTATTAACAGACATACATTCGCCTGACTCACTAGATCATATTTATGATCAGGAGAGCTTTCCCTCAACTGTTGGAAGATCTCTTTTTCAAAGCCTTCTTTCTCCAGCTCGGCCGCTGCTCCTGAGAAGGTGTCCAACAGTTTCCATATCACCCGCAAAGCCTGCAGACCAAACAATGAAATAAAACTCAGACCTTTCATGAGGTCAACAGTAAATGTGTAAATTCTCATTTCAGGTCCAGTTTCTCACTTCTAGCCGTATCTCTGTGCTGCTCTTGTGCTGCCTTAAAGAGGTGACAAGAACCGACACCAACACGGGCACCATCATGTGTGACAGCTTCTTTTTTGAGATGAGATGAAACAGGAGGCTCAGACCCCAATAGTGAATCTCTACACAAAAATAAGGTGATGGTTTGCACTTCATCTAACAGATCAACAGAAATGACAAAATAAACGCATTTGTGAAATTTAATTGAAAGACCTGGTCATAACTGTTTATCTGTATTAGGTCTTGATATTCAACAAGTCAAACAGAGCGGACTAGGAAGTTAAACTATTGGGTACTCACTGCTTTTCTGAGGAAACATTTGTAGTGTGTGCAGCACTGTGTCTATCGCCCCCTGCTGGCACATTACATCAACGGCTCCAGAACAATCAGCCAGCGTAGTTAAAACAGCAAGACCGCACTCCTGAATGTCCTCACTGCTGATAAACTGCACGCGCACACACACACACACACACACACACACACACACACACACACACACACACACACACACACACACACACGTTATATAACTGCACCTTTTGAGCATAAAGTGCACAGTTTTAGTTTTAGAGTTAGCTACGCAAATACAACTAAAATTAAATAAATTGCGGAGTTTACATTTACTCATTCCCACTGTGAAGTCAAAAGCTTTGCTTACTAGATAAAAACTAGAGCAGGGTATGTGTGGTACACATAAAAGAAGAGGCAAATCTAAAAAGGAGCTGTATGAATGTGAAAAAACACAACTGCTCCTCCAATTACTAATATGCCAACAACTGCTCTGAGACCAACCACTGAAAGGAATCAGAGGCTTTACAACCACTGGGGTTCACCATATGTACAGTCTATAGTGTATAAGCTATTTATATTCTTTTCTAGTGTAGAAAAGGATATCCTAAGTATGTGGATGATCCTTACCCTGTTTAAGGCTTGAAGGTAGACACTATGAGCTTCTTCTACCACACACTGATTTTTCAGCACTCTTAGAGACACATCCAACATGTCGGGATCTGCTATGGATACACCATGTTCCCTCAAACTGAGGTCTGCTTACACACACACACACACACACACACACACACACACACACACACACACACACACATACACTTTGTTACACTCTGATTTGTTATGTTCAATACTTGCTTTTTTTCTTAATTGTACATATAACCTGAAAAATGTGCTAACTTAATATTGCAGCTATATTTATTCATTTATTGTTGCTAGACTACACAATAGTTTACAGACAACTTTTGCAACTGGTTTTCCAGACAACATTGTTCTATTGCACTGTGTAGTTAACATGCACTCTCCTGTATATTTACTGCCCAGTTATTTCAGTCTACTTCCCTCCTGTTTTCAACCATTTGGACTTTATTTAGTCCTGTGTATTGTGCCACTGTATTATCGTGTTTCACCACAGTCCTAAACAAACTACATTTCATTCCAATAAAAAGACACAGAAAAACACAGAAACACAGAAAAAAACGCTTATAGTGATAAAACTTTGAAGCAGTTGAATCCAGTGTGCTTGTCATAACAATACTTTCTAATACTAAACTCTAGCTGAAGCCACAAAGCTTAACCACTTACAGCTAATCTTGATAAATTAAGAATAATCTTTACTAATGCACATTTAATGCTGAATAGTTTAAAGCTTAAACCTTTAATTTCATTTTGTTACTCCAAGATAATCCCTTAATTATACATGTATACGGTTTAATGGTGGAAAAATAACTAGTATACCAGGATACCAGGATATTGCAATATTGACAAGGGGAAAAAGCTGCTTAGGAACACTATGCAGTAAGCTAGCAGCTTTGTGTTGAGGCTAAGGCCACTATCAGGGCTCTTACCCGGGTTGAGGAGCACCAAGCTGGATTTCAGCCCTTCAAGTTGTACCTCAGGCTGGAAGTTATGATCCTTCATGGCAAACAAAATCTGACCTAGAGCCATGGTCGCGTCATCCAGACTCATACATCTAGCAGATGGAAACACTGGTGAGGAATGAGAATACATGACATTCTATGTATATATACTGTGTGTGTGTGTGTGTGTGTGTGTGTGTGTGTGTGTGTGTGTGTGTGTGTGTGTGTGTGTGTGTGTGTGTGTGTGTGTGTGTGTGTGTGTTTTGTATGGAGAATTAGACTTCACCTCCTTTTGACTTTACAGGTAGTGAGTAAATATTAATTGTGTGGGTGTCAATGTTTTTTTTTAACCAGCATAATAACAGCAAACATAACACACTGCAGGATTTCAAACTTTGAAGGAAAAAAAAGTTTACATAAATGACATAATGGTCCTGATTATTGGAGCACAAAATATCACATTGTATGGGTTATTCTTTTTATCTGTTTTATTCATTTATTATACATATTCATAGAAGAGTGGCAAAAAACCTAGAGGGCACTTCACATAGTACTGGACAAAGTAAAGAATCTGCTCCTACCCTCCCTGGAATAGTGTGTACAGAAGCCTGCATGCACTCTCACACACTTCACTGGAGTTGGCATGTCTCTTCATCAGATCTACAATATTGTAATGAATGCCACTGGCCAGGAGCCGAGACCTCATTTTACCTGAAAGCACACACCAATAGAAAAATTGAGAACACACACATACACTTACACCCACACACAATTCAGGTAAACTTGCCTAAAACAGGAGTATTCACTGCTGAAATGTTCTCATATCCCCAGTTATTATTATTATTTACTCCCACATAATATGTGCTTTAACATAAAAAAAAAATTCATGAGAAAATATGACAGAAAAATCGACAGTTAACTCACTGTGTCGGCGTATGAGTGTGCCCAATGTAGCTGTAGCAGCCTGAAACACACCATAACTTGACGAGTGCACAAGCATCACAGTCATTACCTGGATATACACAGGAGGCCTAACAAGAGAGAAAGAGAAATTTATTTGTTGCTTTTCATCGACCACATTATCCTAATTAACAGTGCAGTGGATTCTGAGCTTCTAAAGTATATGATAGAAGAGGATATGTAAATGTTTGCATTTCAGCATTTTTTTTATGAGGTTTAAAAGATCTAATTTGAGGTTTTTAGAAGCTTTCACTTGAAGCTCACTTTAAAAAAAATACACATATTTCAGAAAGACTTTTTTGACTGGATAAATAAAATATCAAGTACAATATTTAAGAATTTCTTCACTGACCTTTCTTTGGGTTCGTCATATATACTACGTGCACTGCCATAGAGCAGCAAACTGTTTAATGCCCAGCAAGCAGCCTCCTGATGATACACAGAATAAGAAAAAGACCAGGATATTAATATGAATCAAGTACAATTAACAGCAACAAAACACTTTGCACAACAAGCTGAGAGCGATTATGAAGAAGCACATTGCTGACCTGCACTTCAGCATTGTCACTATGTCTCTCTAAAGCTGTGCAGCAAGCTTCTCTCCAAACCAGGCTTTCGTCATCATTACTGTCCTTAGCATCTTCTTTACCTCTTTCATCCTCCTCCTCACTGCTTGTCTGCTTGAGGTCTTCATTCTCCAGGATTGTCTTTGCTGTCACAACAGAAGTCATGTAGTCTTTAGTGATGAATAACAGTTTATTCCTGATTGTATGACAACATGGATGATTTCTCAAAAACATGTAGTAGTTTTTTTTTTATAACATTGACAGCTGTAACCTAAATCATAGGTTTGTATCAATGCACTATTTCTAACACATTATTGTTCTTATATTAATATGGTGCTTTTGTTAAATAGAGAAATATTTCTGTAAGACATATGTGGGACGTTTATGATAGTAGTCGTCAGTAAGTTTCCCAATGCAGGACTGTCTTTAGTTCAAAAATGATTTAGATTTTTTTCACATTAATTTCAAGAGAGACAGAAAAGAGATGCTGGTGAAAAAAACGAGAAGTGATAAGTCAGTGATAAACGGATTAAAATAAAAGCATACTAAAAGTAATTTAACATTATAAATGAAAAAATAAGGATAAATATTAAAAAGAATACAGTTATTTTCCTATAAAAGCATGGTCGTGATCATTTGTTATTCCTTGATTAATAGTTTAGAAATAAGCTATTATTTCTATACCAACAACTAATTTAGAAATCTATATACAGAGAAATGTACAATATGATTTGTTAATAAACTTATTGTCGTAATAAATAGTCACTCACTGAGGGCAGCCAGACAGGACAGTGCAGCAACCTGGATCTTGCCATTGTCAGGGTAGGACAGACATGCTTTCACTGCCACTCTGTGCACACCATTGAGCACCAGAATATTGAAGTAACTTTCTGAAAATTAAAGTATATTATTCACAAGAGTCATGACTTCAGCCTGGATGTAGAGACGTAAAGATTCACCGTAGAAGCGCATTGACTACCATTGCTCTGGCACTGAGTCCAAATGTCCAAAAAGGTGCTTCTTGTCATGTTTTCTGTGCTTGAAATTGAAATTTACCTACCTGAAGTAAATATCCGCAGAAGGCCGCAGCCCACCTCCTGTATAGCCTCTGACTGTGAGAAGTCCTCCACTGCCTGACACACTAAACTGTAGCATTTTTCATTCTTGGACATTAGAATCTCCACATTGCTTGCTAGAATCCAGACAAACACACAAACATGCAGTGAGATTCATATCCTGGTTATTACCTCATACTGCAGTGCTGATTTGCACGAGGTCCTGGATGTAATTTGATAAAGAGATTTAAATCGGTTCCAATTATTCTGAATAGATGTCACAGATGTTAATAACAGATTTTATTAATTTGGACAAGCCTAAATCTACTTAATGCAATTACTGCCTTATAGCAATGTCTTTTGCGTAAATCCTTCCATTCATTTATGCTCAAGCTTTACGGGAAATCTAACATAAAAAATAAACAGAAAACATTAAACTGAAATCAAGCAAAAAAGATCGCTACAGTATTTCTTACCAGGTTCAGCCAATGGTATGAGAACTTGCAGTGCAGATAGAACCACATTCTCACTGTCCTTAAAACTTTTGAGCACATTCAAAATTACAGCATGATCCTTCTTCTCAATAAACTCTACCTGATGTTCCTCTGGAACTAGATAGGAATCAAAAACACACAACAATACAATATAATCAACAAAATCAATGATGCCACCGAATAGTTTACAAGTCTGTTCCACTCAGTAGTGCTAAATGATTAACCAATGTGAATGGCACCTCTCTGCAGCAGCAGGTGAAGAGCAGAGCAGCCCTGGAACTGAAGCTCCTCGCAATGAGGAAAAGCCTTCATGGCCTCCACCACCAGCTCAAACACATCCATCTCCTCCTCTAGAACTAGCACCGTCAGCTCATCTGCCACAGACACAACATGTATAAAGTTGTTGGTCCTTCAGTATATAAAATGGATTGAACTGCTTGTTAAAATGGATTTTGTTCATTAATCTCTACATAATCTCCATGATCTCACAACATAATCTCTTCAGACTTAATAGAGTGTGCATGTACTATATATAAGATTACTGGATAAATCACAAAGGATTCACACAAACAACATGTATGTAAAGAAAAAAAACCTGCCCATGTAAAAACAATCTAAATACAGCAAAAGGGAGGCTTCTCTCTTACACTGACAGTTTTTATATCTGAAACCCAATTTAATTGAGTTTTTTAAAGGCTGACATACTTTCCCACTATTTCAAGTGTTGTTACCGAATAATAAACATTTAGATCAATAAATAGCAAGCAATAATGTCAGTGAAATATGCCATGTAAACAAAAAGATAATTATATAAATCATTAGCAAAAAAAAACCCCCCAAAAAACACTTTAGACATTTTGGCTTTTCACAGTAAACCCAATGACTAATAAAAAGACTCAGAAAATGAAGTGCAACACACTAAATGTATCTTACTTATATAGAATATACGTTAATGATGCTGAAGCATGTGACCCTGCTGTATCTGGTAAGCAGCTGGATCTTAAAAAAGAGGAAGTGTAAGTTGCATCTTCTTTGAATAGAAATCATTACTATATCACTCTCCCTTATCAATAGTGCTTTTTTTTAGGAGATATTTGGAATCTACTAAATTGTCAGTCACACAACATAAGCACAAATTACGGGTGCTCATGAAAAACACAGCGCGTCAGACTCTAGTCCATTGGGTTTGACAAGATTATTCACAATCCTTTTTATTTTGTGAACACAAGGTAAGGGTTGAGAGTGTCAGCGTACCTGACTTCAACAGCATGGCTAGAGCTCGCAGCCCTACCATTATAACTTTCAGGTCGTTTTGATGCAATGTTAGCATGTTTAGAATCTGCCTGAAAGACACAAACACACACAAGCAAGCACAGATAAATAAGACTTTAAATACACAGAAAATAAATTTAAATCAACTACTTTCACTTTATTTATCTTGCAGTTTAATTTTACTGCTACATTCTATATTGCTCCCTGATACCATTTATTTGCACAGAAATGCATGGACACTTACTGGTGCACCCCTAGAACCTCCTGGTTCTTTCCAGCTAGACCAGGTTGAACCAGCTTGTCCAAGGTGGCAGGACAGATCTCCATCAACCGGCACAAAAGGGACCATCCCACCTAAGTCAACATGACACGGTTTCAACCACTAAATAGAGTCGGAAACTAAAACAACAACTTAAAGATCTCACTGGCATTTACCTTCTGAAGTTTGCTGTTGCTGCAGGATGAGAGCAGGGACATCAGTGGCTCGTGGACATCTTTGTCTTTAAACAGCTCTTCTGCTGAAATGATAGAAGCTCCTAAAATATCTCTCAAGCTGAATGAAGCTTAGACAAATATAGATCAGTCTGCAGTGATGGCTGCATATGGCGCATAAATCACAACACGTTGTTTGCATTGGTGTGCGCTTACCACACTCGTCTGTGTGTGCCAGGAACAGGAGATCCTGGATGATCTGGAACATGCTGCCCAACTGCTTTCCTTCCTCTAAGTTGTTCTTCAGCCGCACGATTAGCTTTTTCAGGTTTTTTTCCAAATCCTCCTTATTCACCATGGTGTTCTCTAATGTGACATTAAAAACGTGCATGAATACATTTTCCCTCTGATAGTGTGCTCGGGTGATGGATCATGACGCACAGCCTTATGTGGAAGCGTAGCTTTTAAAGCTGACAGTATTTTACAAGCTGACTAAAGCATTCATTGCTCCATATTTCCGAAAGCTTCTCGATTATTTTGGGAGTCTCTCAGTGAGCCACAGAAGCAGGCGTGACTTTCTGCGGCAGTAGGAGTCATATGACCGCTGTTGTCAATGTAAAACAGGAAGTCTGCGCCGATGAACCGGGGGATTACCGAGCAAACTAAGAAAGAAAGCGACAGTTTCTATTACAGGTAAGTTCTGTAATAATACCATAGTAACTGTCGTGTTGACATCTTAAACACCGTAATAGTGAACTGAGACACTTTAATGTAAATAGTGCGTGTTGATACGTCAGCAGTTTCAGGTCACTACACCATTGTAGCTGAAACATTGTGTCTCTTATAAATAGCCCTACATTCATTATAATTAGATTATGGCAGAATATATATCAAAAGCAGGAATTAATTAGTTAGTTCATTAATGAATTAATTCATTGTAGTTAGTAGTTTTAGTTTGTTACATTCATTTCAGGATTTTAAATCAAATTCAGGTTTGGTGTTTTTTGGTGTCTCTTCAATGTCAAAGACACGCCCCCTAGACTCCGCCCTCTTTTCATTAGAACACAATTGAACATTGCGGTTCATAACTGCCTGTAGTGTCATGATTCACGTTTGTTAGAATGTTTTGGAGTCTAACCTATCTATATCTGTACGCTGGATATAGAAAAAAACCCAACTAGTGCATGGCAAATAGTCTGAAGCACGCATTAAAGTTTGAGTGCAAACATCATTTGTCTTTTATTTATAGTCGATCAATTCTCAGATGTTCTTCCTGCTGTTATAGGAGCGTCGTTTTTAAGTTACGTGTTGGTGTTAACAACAAACTGTGCAAATCAGAGACCTGCATTCAGAAATGAGTTACTGAAAAGGCACGTGTCATGATGCTGTGTGGTTTAGGATGGTTATGAGCTGCACATCATGGACCAGATGACAGGCAGGAGGAGGAGAATGGAGGATGAGCGCGGTCTGATCAGAGCGCACGCTACTGCATCACAGTCTGTGGGAAGCCAGGATGAAGGTTCATCGAGGTTTGTCTACGTCCTCGCCGCCTTCTCCGCTTTGGGAGGCTTCCTCTTCGGCTATGACACCGGGGTGGTATCCGGGGCCATGCTTTTGCTCAAGAAAGAGATGAACCTGAGCACCTTGTGGCAGGAGTTGCTGGTCTCCAGCACTGTCGGTGCGGCGGCGCTCTCAGCTCTTGCAGGCGGATTTCTGAACGGTCTTTACGGCCGCAGGAAGTGCATCATGCTGGCCAGCATCATTTTTACTGCGGGGGGGATCATTTTAAGCCTGGCACCTAATAAATCTGTTCTTCTCATCGGTAGGCTTATTGTTGGGCTTGGCATAGGTAAGACACAGTCAGAAAAAAGCAATATGAAGTGAAATGACACAACAACTGAAGGTGTGTTGGTTTACCCCCACAGGAATAGCATCTATGACCGTGCCAGTCTACATAGCTGAAGTGTCTCCTCCTCAGCTCCGGGGTCAACTGGTCACCATAAACACGCTGTTTATCACAGGAGGTCAGTTCATAGCCAGCGTGGTGGATGGAGCCTTCAGTTACATGGGGCACGATGGCTGGAGGTATGAACTGCCAAAGATGAGGGTCCCAATCCAGGACTTAATGAACCCCTACCCTGAATATTTTGGTGTTACTCACCTTAAAACTGACTTTTAATGAGCTAATCAGTTAGATCAGATGTACTAGAACAGGAAAAGTAACCTGGACAGTACAAAGTATTCCTGGACTGTAGGGTTTGCTTTACAGCTACTGTAACTAAGAGCTAGGTTAGACAATAAAATGAATATGAATATAATAAACCGAGGCAAAAAAAAATAATTAAAAAAACATTAGAAAGATACGGGTAAGGGATAAGCATTCTGTATACATATATAGGCTAATACTTAATTTTAAAACCTGGCTTGTTTTGGGATCTAATGTTATACTGAGAATGTTTAAAAATGCAGTCTGAACTGATTAGCTTATCCAGAAGCACAATGCATTCCCTCTGTTGGATATTAGATATGTTTTATCTACTTATTAAACATTAAAAAAACAATTCATTCATTCATTGAGGCTATTACAAAATGACAATAGTGCTTTGTCATTTATATACAGTACATTAATAAGATAAATTAATAAAATACATTAATAATTATTGTAGGCAAAAGCAGCAGACCTGCCACAGAGAATTCATTCCAATTTGTGAAACCACTGTATTTCCCTTATTACATGATATCTGCATTAAGAACAAGGTGCAATAACTTTATATAATATTTTACACAAATGAAGTGTTCGTGGAGGTTGTAACCCAAATTTTAAACATAGCAACACTGTTTGTGTGTTTGTGTAAATACGCTATAGGTATATGCTGGGTTTGTCAGTAGTCCCTGCTGTGCTGCAGTTTTTGGGATTCTTCTTCTTCTTGCCTGAGAGTCCTCGCTGGCTCCTGCAGAAAGGTGATTCTCAGAAGGCCCTGGAGGTGCTCACACAGATACGAGCCACAGAGAGTGTGAACAATGAGTATGACAGTATCAAGTGCATTATTGAAGAGGAGGAAAAGGAAGCAGGAGGTAAGCAGCACATCAAGATTCAGATTTCAGTCAGAATCTGCAGTGTTGAGAGAAATGTGTGTGTGTGTGTGTGTGTGACAGTGTGGACGTGATTGTGCAAAGAAACAAGCAACAGTTTTAACACGTCTGAATCATTCCCAGAAAGTTATAATATATTGTACTTTCTTAACTGTTTGACAGGGAGACCAGTTCTGTTCCGTATCCTGTCTTGCGCTCCTGCCCGGAGAGCTCTGATTGTGGGATGTGGCCTTCAGATGTTCCAGCAGCTTTCTGGAATAAACACTGTAATGTAAGACATTCACTGACTGTTACACTGTTGAGAAATCTGGCCAGTCTTCAATAGAAATCACCTCATTTGTTGGTGCTAAAGAGGACAGCATACAATGACTTTCAAGTGACATTCAAGTACAATAGACAGAGGAAACTATTCACGTGATATCAACTGATAAAAAAAGCTTCCTCGCATATATTTATCTTTATCACATCTTCAGATTTTCATATCTGTCATATGCAAGTGGTAACTTTACAGGTCTGACAGTAAATGAAAAAGTAATTTTGTTTATCTAGAGTGAGTCATTCCTTAAACCATAAACAGGTTTTATAATTGCTGTCACAAGACAACAGAGACTAAAGTTCATTGGTCTCAACATATTATTGCCGAATTGTTTATGCTGATCTGTGGTTCCACACGAAAACCCATATTTACGTATGCCATAGTGTCCTAAATAAATGCTATGGACAACTCTATATTTGGTCATTACAATTTTCATTAAATAAATATTATCTCCCTTATTTATGTTGATTAAAAACGTATGTAGTATTTCACTTATCAAGGCAGTGAAGTTCAGTTATAATAGGATACATGCTCAAAGTTTTTATTCTTAATGACAGAGTTTTTGGCAACATCTTTCCTGTTTGCCCACATGCATGGCATTTTTCATTGTGAACCTTATAGTACCATTATAATTATATAATATAATTATATTGCATTATAATATAATTATATCTCTTAATGTGAATCTCAGGGTACCATTTGAAGTAGCAGCTCTGAGAGTGTTTTGGTTTGACTGGAGTAGTTCTTGAATGTGCCCTAGTTCTAACATGGTTATTATATTATTATTATTATATAATAGTCTGTTCCGATTTTCTTAGGTATTATAGTGCTACAATTTTGCAAATGGCAGGAGTGAGGGATGATAAGCAAGCCATCTGGCTTTCTGCTGCTACTGCATTCACCAATTTCCTGTTTACGCTTGTGGGTGTTTTTCTGGTGGAACGTGTGGGCCGAAGAAAACTGACTCTGGGCAGCATTTTTGGTGAGGACACTGAAAAGTCTTACTGAAATATGCACATTCATGTGTATTGTATGTTAAAACAAAAGTCATCTAGGGCATTCTAATGAGCATTGAAACATTATAAGGTTATTATGTAAACGTCTTAGACAGTCCTGATTCTTTATTATAGTAGTAATGTGTAGGGTCAAAAAATTGACTTTGACTTTTTATTTATTATCTTTTCAGTAATTTAATGTAAGATAAAACCTCAAGGAACAAGGAACAAGATGAAACCTTAGAATCTTGTTACTTTGCTGACCTTTTCCTGTAGAATTAATCTAGCCGTTGTTTCCTGTTCCTAATGCCAAAGATAAGATGTTTTTTTTTTAAATGAATTTTAATAGGTTTTTCTCTCTACCTGTTACTACTTTAATGTGTTATAAATGACATCAATATTTATCATTAATCTTATCAAGTCAAACCGATAAAAACTTTTCAGGTAGAATTATAATTATTATTATATTATTATTATACCTGACCATCACACCCATATGTGGTTCTTTTGCCTCGATGCTTCTTACTGCAGATTAACTTACTGCTTGAGCCAAAACATGTTGTAGCATGACAGTTGGCAAAAAGTGAAATTAATGAACATGTGATTGATGGTGTGTAAGAACTTGAGTGGCGCTCACAGAGCTCAAATCTCAGCCACACCTCAACACATTTGAAATGAACTGGAGCACTGACTGTACCCCAGGCCTCCGTAGGTCCATCATCAATACCTGACCTCACTAATGCTCTTGTGGCTCAGCGAACAAAAATCCCCTCAGCCAAGCTCCAAAATCTAGTAGAAAGCCTTCTCAGAAGATTAGAGGTTTTTTAAAACGGCAAAGTGGGACTCATGGCTATTAGACATACAGTAAATCTGAAAAATCCAAATCCTCATACTACATCCTCATACTGTATTTTTTTGTTTGTTTGTTTGTTTTCTCTCATTGCTACTGGTCATTATCAGCCATCATCATCTGTGAAAGAGAGAGAGAGAAAGACCACTATTTATTTATTTATTTATTTTTGAACATGAACCTCAGCATGAGCAACCGTTTTCCTCTTTTGGTCTGATTCCTCCCTTTGGCCTACTTTTTTTTTTTTTTTTTACACATGATATCCTTTAGTCTGTTTCTGTGTTCTTTAAATTTGCTTCAAATGTATTGTGCCTAAAACAGTTTTGCACACAA
This sequence comes from Tachysurus fulvidraco, assembly GCF_022655615.1. Taxonomy (NCBI): domain Eukaryota; kingdom Metazoa; phylum Chordata; class Actinopteri; order Siluriformes; family Bagridae; genus Tachysurus; species Tachysurus fulvidraco. Next base: position 10,369,736 of record NC_062527.1, read on the forward strand.
TGCAGTGTCACACACTGACTCCTCTATGATTATACATTCCACTCAAAAATAGAGCCCTATGAGCTATTATTTGTTATTCGTTAAGTAGATGACTAAACAAATTCAAAACTCCATGTCCATTATATTTATTAATAAATGTTATTGATTATTTAGACTGATCATTGCAGCCTTTTTAATGTGTATTGTATATTGTGTATTGCACTTCTCAGGTACTGCTGTTAGTCTGTCTGTCTTGGCTGTGGGATTCCTTCTTTCTGCTCAGGCCTCTCCTCCAGTGAACTTTCACCCCAGTGACCCCACTTCACTTAACTCAACCTGCACACACTATGGGTGAGTAAGCGGTCCATATTTATTGCTCACTTATACAGTCTGAACATGCGTATTAACCATGTTTTCTCTAATTTACTTGAGTACAATAATTTGAATGGATGCACTCTTTTGCACTTTCCCAGATTTTGTGAACAGTGTATGTTGGATCCAAATTGTGGCTTTTGCTATTATGAGAATGGCTCAAACATATCAGACTCTTCCTGTGAGCGAGTGGATCCAGCCAACATTGAGCTAGCAGCAAGTGGCAGGTTTGTTTTTGTTTCTCACAATAGTTTGATATTTATAGTCTTTATTTTTCCTGTTAATTTAATTTGTTTGGATTGACATATTTCTGCTTCATCCAGGTGCTCCAATGGTACAGAAGAAAATCCAGGTGCATACTGGGCCTACAACTACTGCCCAACCTCCTATTCCTGGATAGTATTGCTGGGTCTTATTCTTTACCTGGCCTTCTTTGCTCCAGGTTAGAACAGCCTTACTCCACTTATCATGACTCAGTATTAATAGTTATTAGTATATTTTCCACTATTAACAATTCACTAGATTTATTTAGTGGAACTACACATACACTATATGGCCAAAAGTACTGTATGTGGACATCTGACCAGAACTAACACTAAGTGGACTGTCCCCAAACTGTTGGGGCTACAAAATTTGAAGCAGGCAATTGTTTTATGATTTATTAATATTTTCCTTTCCTGGGACAAAAGGTTCCAGTGGACTCGATCCAGTATGGCAATGCTTGCTCCTTTGTACAAAGCGAGCTCCATAAAGACATTTCTAAATTTGAAGTGAAGAACTTTAGTGTCCTGCACAACCCCTCAGTGGAATTAACACCTTTAGGATGAACTGAAATGCCATCTGCATTCCAGGCTTTCTCTCCTGACCCTCACTAATGCTCTTGTGGCTAAATGTGCAAATTCCCATGACCACAGTCCAAGATCTGGTGGAAAACCATTACAGAAGAGTGGAGGTTATTGTAACAAGTACATATTATTTTGCTTTTATTATTACCTCCTGTCTTAGTATCACTTTTTTTTCCTGTGTATTTTTACTAACACTCTTTTATTGTACAGCACTTTGGTCAGTCCTGTGGCTGTTTTAAATGTGCTTTATAAATAAAGTGAACTTGAACTTGATATTGGTTTTGATGGTCACCCACACCTCCAAATACAGTTATTAATAAAGTTATTAATTACTATATAAATAATAATACCAATTCTAATAATACATAGTAATATATATGAATAGTCTTATCTTCAATTGTGTGTCTGTCTGTCTGTCTGTCTGAAGGGATGGGGCCCATGCCATGGACAGTGAATTCAGAGATTTATCCACTGTGGGCTCGGAGCACAGGCAATGCCTGCTCCGCCAGTGTCAACTGGATCTTCAATGTCCTTGTGTCTCTAACATTCCTCCATGTGGCTGAGTACCTCACATACTATGGTAGGAATCTTCTCTAAATTCTGTTGACTAGAATTTGCAGATATTAACGCATATAACAATAAATCTATGACTGTGGATATAATTGTGTCCTGTCCATTTGACTTTCTATTATTAGTATTGAACCTCAGAAACCATCATTTAGTAAATCAAGTAATTGTAGACATAATGTTCTTGTTGAAAGCTACTCATGTTAATTTTAGTTGGTAAAGTTTTTGCCTACTAGTTTCTGATTGCTTTATATTAGGACAGGGGATATTTAGGACAGGGGTCCCCAACACGTCTTTTGAGTAGTTTGCTTAATGATTGAATATGTACAAAATTGCTTAGATCAACTAGATAACCCTGTTTAAATTTCATCCTAATCAAATTTGGGATGCTCCTCCTCATGTGCACGTGCATCACACATTTAAATCCAACCATTCTTCAAACAATTTTTTACACATAGCTGGCACCAAGAACATACTTTTTAGCGTTATATAAACTTAAATCTATAAGCACAAATTGAAGTAGTTTGGATAAAGCAGCTCTCAGAAGAGACAATTTTTTTTAATTATTGGTTTGTTCCCATTTTAGGTGCATTTTTCCTGTACACTGGCCTGGCAGTGATTGGCTTCTTTTTCATGCTTGGATGTCTACCAGAGACCAAGGGACTCATGTTGGAGGAAATAGAGACTCTGTTTAGCAGGCAACTCTGCACCTGTGGCACACCTGGTGGCGAAAATGCACATTACATCAGGGTAAATGGGGGCAACCTTGTCTCAGATGAGGACATCTCTGATGGGGAGTAGATTTATGGGCACTTTTTCCTGTCAAATCTGGTTCTGTTGGTGTTAAATTCCAGGTGATGTTCTCTGTGGAGTGTGGGTCTTCATGGCATTGAAGATATTCATCACTGTTGCTAAGAACTTTCTTGACCAAATGAGACCAACTTTTTCGTGTCCTCTATATTGTAGGTCCATTCTCTTTATCTTTTTGGCGAACTGTTGGGAGACCTGAACAATAATTATTCAGTCATGTTACAGTTCTGTCCAATTTCCTGCTTTAAAACTACATCTTTATAAAAGATAAGAATCATGCACTTCTGGGTTTCATTGAGATGTGGTGAATGGTGAGGATGTGGAGTTCGGGTTACAGTCATTATATACCTTACACTGCATTATATTTAAGCTACTGTATAGTGCACGTTTATCAAATGACTAAACTTGGCAGGTTTTAATGTTGTAGCCTCGTTTGGATTTGGGAAAGTTGCATTATGGGACACTGGAACCAGATGAAGGAATTGCATACATATCAGTAAGTACAATAAATCATTAGGGTATTTACGATTGCTATTGTTGCCAAACTTTATGTATTTTTTTATGTATTTTTGTGAACAAAAGTAAATCAATGTATAAAAAATATATTAGAAATACATATTTAAAATGTAGGTTAATTTATGTATTTCTATCTTCTAACGCAGCTGCAGTAATGGTGCATTTATTCCTGGATTTGCCCTTCAGGAACAATCAACAGCACATTTGAGATTATGATCAATGAACTGACATTTTTTTAATTTGAAGATACGCATATACTGTATATACATACTAACAAAGAGTTCAAATAAGTCTCGATGATTTACGCTCTGCCACTACAGTTATCATGAACTAACCCTTGATTTTTGGGATAAATTCATGCCCTAAAAGTGTTTACTCTTTATGTCTGACAATAATATGTTGTTTATTATATTGGGATGAAACTTGGTCCTTTAAGGACTGGTATCTATTGTATTGTGTTATGTTCATTATTAAACGTTTCATTGTGTTAGATTAACGGTTTCCAAAATAACCAAAGAACAATCTGAACCTTCTTTAATTTTAACTGACAAGCCATGAAATTCTCCCAATTTTGTCGAATAAATATTATAGTAATATAGTTTTAGCTAATATAGTATTATGTTCTAGTATATGAAATGACCCGACCAAGGACCTCAACAGTATTTTTACTGAATACAAGAATCCATGAACCCCTTTTGGAAACCCGGGTGTTGGATATATCTCAGCAATAGCAAAAGCAATACTCCACTCTGCTATTTAAGATGTCACTCACATTGTTACCTTATTCTTATTACTTTGTACATTCAAAGTTGTTGATCTTTTCTATTAAATAAAATTTGTCAGAATTAACTCTTCAGTGGAACAATTTTCATTCACTTCTTAGCTGCTGATAACAGAATGTGTCTAAGCCTCTGATTTGCTGAAATCTCTTAATATTTGGGGCTAAGTAACCTTTTGCACCTTTACAACACTGGTGCCAGACAGATGATACATTAATTATAGTTGTGATTGTTTACAGTTTGGCAAGATGGAGAAATTTCCTCCTCATGTAGTGCTAATACCCAGCTTATACTTTCACTAGTCAACAGTCCACACAGTGATAGTCTGCTCTTTACAGTTTAGCTCTGACTGTAAATGAAACCTGAGAGTTTGTCACTTGACACCTTCATCTGGAAAGGGGACCTTTCACTGTCCCATCTATTAATGTAAAGCACTTCAGGCTTGGGGTATTTTTTATATAGTGGGCAAAGCTCAGATGTGAGAGTCAGGCAAATGTGATTAATGTGGACGAGAGTGGGGTCAGAACCTTTCCTCCCACTATCATACAGCTAAGAGTGTGTGTGTGTGTGTGTGTGTGTGTGTGTGTGTGTGTGTGTGTGTGTGTGTGTGTGTGTGTGTGTGTGTGAGAGAGAGAGAGAGAGAGAGAGAGAGAGAGAGTATAGTAGGTAAACGTATGAATTGTCAGAAATGAATGCACAATACCGTTTTTTTCCTCAAGGTACAATATAGCCTCAAAGGAAATGGTTCAATTATATACTGTACCTCTACAGTTTCTTGTTCTTCTAACAAGGGATGTTCCCTTGATGGTAAAATAAATCTTTTACAGAGTGTATAGAGAGAAAGCGTTAGTTGTGTGTATGGATGTGGCTAAACCACATGTCCTCAATCCCAACACATCACCACCTGTTCACACCAAATATTTTTCAGCTGTCACCAATTTCCCCCAACAGTGCACTTTTTAGTGGTAAGTTGTTTTCTTAATTTGGTCAAAATACAAAAATGGGTTTATACAAAGGTTGAGTGACCTCTGCATTTAAATCTATCAGAAAATCCACACGTTGGATTTGATGGAAGGTGCACTGTCACACTGCTGTGCCTGTACATTAGTACATTCATTCATTCATTTTCTACCGCTTATCCAAACTTTTCGGGTAACGGGGAGCCTGTGCCTCAGGCATCATCGGGCATCGAGGCAGGATACACCCTGGACGGAGTGCCAACCCATCGCAGGGCACACACATTCATTCACTCACGCAATCACACACTACAGGAACCCCCGAGGCACGAGGAGAACATGCAAACTCCACACACACAAGGCGGAGGCGGGAATCGAACCCCCAACCCTGGAGGTGTGAGCCGAACGAGCTAACCACTAAGCCACCGTGCCCCCTTGCATTAGTAAACAGTTTATCAAAACAGGTGACAAAGGTGCAAAGTTTGTCTACTTGTTCCTTACATTTAGAAGACACCCTTATCCAGAGTGACTTACATTTTATTTCAAGTTATACAACTAAGCAATTGAGGATTAAAGGCCTTGCTCAGGGGCCGGACCTGGGATTCAAACTCATGACCTTCTGATCAGTAATCCAACCCTTAATCACTAGGCTACCACATCCTTTAGATAGAAAGGTCACTACAAAATCAGACAGCCTTGACATTATACAATATATAACAAAAGGAGCTCATCTTTGATTGTGTGTGATTGTTTGTGTGTGTGTGTGTGTGCGTGTGCGTGTGCGTGTGCGTGTGTGTGTGTGTGTGTGTGTGTGTATATATATGTATGAAATGTGGCAGAGCTTTGAGTTAATAACGTCACCATGGAGCAGCCCGGTCAGTGGGCGTGGCTTGGTGACGCATTGCGGCTCGGAGTTGATCCTCGGTCGGCGCGTGTGTCTGTGAACGCCGCGGCACTGACAAGAGTTCACCAATCGCTTAAATCATTACTTCAACATGCATCATGACGAGAGCAAAATTTCCTCCACGGCTGCGTTTGAATCATCGCTTGTAAACATGGCAGAGGTTAGACGGAGGTGAGCCCCGGATCGTGCTCGCTTTACTGATCCGATTCATCCGCTTGTTCTAGTGGATCGTTTCGAACCGACACGGTTTTGAAAACACGGGATTATGATGACAGCCGGACAAGACGAGAGTTCAGTTCGCGTCGCGCTGAGGTAAGATATTGTATATAAATATTCCCGTTAGTTGTCATTGCTCTATGTGGTTCTATGAACATGTATAATGACCTGCACGCATGTGTGTGCGCGCGCGCGCGCGCGTGCGGAGCCGCCCGGTAACCGGGCCTGCCGCTTCTTAAAGGGTTGCTGTAACGCCTACTGAAAATGAACACGTTTTACTGCGTTTTTGTCACTGTAATGGGACTGACATTTATGCAGCTTTTGTATCGGCAAATACGCACGCAGATATGGATCATGGCAGACAGACAGGTGCATCTTCAGGGATCCTACTGTACAAGGCTTTAAACCACAGAGGACGGTTGAGCGACAGTTAGTCGATGAAAGAGCAGGTTTATCGACTGAATCTTCTTTTACAACCCACACAAGTCCTTCAAGCATCCTGAGATCCAAACTGGTGTTTCAGAGCCTTTTATACCTGTCCATTAGTGTTATGAACGTTGCTATAATTATGGTCTATAAGTAGAAACAAAGTAAAAAAGAAAATATACTGGTTTGGGTTTTATCTTTATAGTTTGCCCCTTCTGTGAAAACAAGTCAGTTTTTTGATGACTCATCCTGGACTAGTCTAATGTTTATCCAATTAAATGCACTCTATAGACCGAATCTATATACATGTCCCACCCCAAAGGCAGGTTTTGCTCTACAGTTGCAGCTTATAAACAGAAAGAATGATTAGAACAAGCTGAAAATTAAACCTCTTGATAAATCTACTTTTCTCCATATTTAACTAGTTGTAAGCTAAGCAGGGTTAGTTTTGGAAGTCAGTTTAGCAGATTTTTAAACCCTACTAGCTGTTGTGTACATCGGTCAAACATGTCATCAATCTGACTTTCTGTTTCAATGGAAATATGTTGAGATTTGCAAGTCATTTCTTGAAAAAAAAAAGATGAAATTGGAATTCTTATTGATATTTGTGATTCTTACTGTGTGCCTTTTGATTTGTTTGCTATGCACAAATGACTATTTTTTTTATCATTAACAAATCTCTCACCAGAACAAATTGATTTTTTTTCACATAAGTTGGAAAAGAGCAAGAGGACACTAAGCACACTAATTGTTGGCACAACTGAAAGATGTATACGGATAGGTGCCAAATAATTAACCATCTAACTATCTTTTCTATAGTTCCTAACACGTGCTAGATATTATTCAAGTTTGTGTGAATTGAGTAATAGACCATCAGGAATGAGATTTGAGGTCAGAGAAATTGGAAAGGGGAAATTGGAAGGATAAAGTACACCCTTTGCTGATACAGCTCACTCACAGCTACACAGAGCACAACATGAGCTATTTTTGAGCACCAGACTTGCGGAAATTGAGTTTTATTAAAAAGTGGCATGCAAGGAGAACATGATGTTTAGCCAACAGAAACAGAGTGCTCATAAAACAGATTATTCCTTTGTATATGGATTTATTTATTGTGCATCAAGTCACACGTTCTCCTGTGAACCGTGTTCTTGTTTGGGATTTATTTCTATTAGCTTTCAGGTGAATACATTAACAGAATTAACAGAAACTATGGTGAGACCTCTGAATATGTAATATATATATATTTTAGACCAACATTGCTTAAAAGTATGACAATATTAAAGTTTGAGCTAATGGTAAACTTGAGCTTTAAAAAAAGTTTTATGCTCCTTAATGAACCAAGGCTGTGACCTCATAGCTTAAAATCTAACGAGTCCATGTTCGGCATCAACATAATATGAAGCTCTGAGAACACTTTTAAAAAACACAATGATAAACTTGTCAGTAGACTAGTTAAGTTTACAGTTTATTTTTTAACAGTATTCCGGTCCGTGCTTTATAACAGTGCCCATGATATACTCGGAAAAGCTGTCATAATAAAATTAATCACAATAGGGACAGCATATCACATAGTTTCCTTTGTCTCTCTTTAGCCTGTCTGTCTGGATCGCCCTATTTAGGGCAGGTCAGTTTGATTTGTGTTGTCAGTTTGTTGTTAGTTTTGTGTAGTCAGAGGACAGGTGTGTATGACAGTGCACTCATCTCCATAGTGAAATGGCTGAGAGAGAGAGGTAGTGAGTGAGTCAGCATCTCAGAGTCAGCATGCATGTCTTGTCTCTGCAGCATCAGTTGTGAATAGATCACATGCTCAAGCTCTGCTTACAGAATGGCCGTGTCTTCTTTCACCCTCTGATCTGTGACAGTGCAAAATAGATAAGGACATAAGGATGTAGAGACAATATGGAAGTTGTATACAGTCATCTGTTCATTGTTACTTGTTAGGAAGGATTGCATGCAGAGATCTTACAAAGAATTTAGCAATACATTTTGATGCTATCTTTCTTTATATGGACTTACACATACTATATACTATACCGTGTTTTATACATTAATTACATCATGTGGGTGGCTGGTTGCATGCGTATCACTTACCTGGAGAAGAGATTGCACCATGATGCACTATAGGAAGAAAGCATGCCAGCAGGGGCAGTATGATTTCCTGGGCAATGTGCTTTAGTTGAGTGAAGTGATGAGCGCAGTGGTTAAATATGGGTGGAGAATTAATGGTGACGAGCAGGTATGGTGTGTGTGTGCAGTGGTGTTAATAGTTTCCATTAGGTGTGCCTAACCCTCTGTACACACATAAAAACACTCACTGTGCCAAGAAAAGACAAAAGTCAATCAAACATGATGCATGAGAGGAGCATTCAGAATGGAACAGGGCATGAAATAAGCAAAAGCATCCTAGCAGAGGCGTGTTTGGGTGTGGTAAACACAGGGAAGCAACTATATACTTTTAGGCATGTTACAGTGGAGAATCACCCTCCAATCTGTGTCACAACCAGGAATGAATCTGCACATGTGGTCAGAAGAATCCACACTTACATAGTTTTTACACTCTTAAGGATGCAAATAAAAAAAAGAAAAGAAAAAAAAAACAGATCGGGCCAGATGGTTTGAAGTGTACTGTAGCCTTTCAGTGGTTGGAGTTTATTTTGAGGTTCCTTCTGTTAAATGCAGGCTTTGCAGGGACTAGTGAAGAATGCTCATGAATACAGTCCAATCTTTATATTGACATTTGATACATGTTTTTTTCTTATTGGAATTTAGCATTCAAACATATGACCAAAGGTGTTCTTAACAAGCAATATTTATTATAGTGCCATGACTGATGAACATTTGAGGGAAAATCTTGCCCCTTTATCTTTGCATTACTGTATATTTGGATTTACTGTATAATCACATTACAGAAAATGTCCATTTATATGTATATTCTTACAAGCATAATAAACAAAGCAATCATCAAAATAATTATTGTTTTCTATTTGCTATATAAACCCAAGTGTATTTAAATATTTTGATTTATACTGAAAGACTTATAGCTAGATATATTGAGCATAAATGCTGATATGTATTACACAGGAATAGTGGATAAAAAGATGTTATAACTCAGAATATTCATTTGATTTCTTTGCTTTATGTCAATAATATATTTTCAACTTTAAAGTTACGTTAAATTCATTTTAGAGGTATAATTCTAAAATATATACAAAGCTGTCAACAAAATGTGTAACTGTGTCCTGGCTCATATTATATCTGATTCAATCTGAAATAACTTATTTAGAAACATGACAGAATCATTTTTTAATCCTTTTTGTTTCCACCTGTTCAGAGACCCACACAAACTCAGCCTGGCACTCGGTCAGTGCTAGTTCATTGTAAATGTCATAAACAGAAGCCATTATGTTTTGTCAGGCCTGCAGACGGCATGTTTACTCAGACGTTAGAGGCTTTCTGTCCCCAGGTCAGGGTTTTATTCCAGACTGTTTAGGAGGTTAATCACTTAGTTAAGAATCTGAACAACTGGTGATGTTTTTAGCACTTACTTTATTTTACATTGAAGTATTCATTTATACATAAGATATGATTTATATAATGATTAGAATTTATATAATTACTTTGTTCATTAATTAATTAATTGATTAATGTATATTAATATTATACATTTAAAAATCATTTAATAATTATACTTAAAATATTTAATCATTCTTTAAAAAGTGATTTGTAAAAAAACAAAAAAAACAAAAACGTTTTTCTTATCATTTTTTATAGCCATGTAATAGGTTCATTGTTGCCTGATTTGCTTCTACTCATACTACTGAAGAGCATGGGGAACCTTCAGTAGATGCCACTCTTGACCTTTAACCCTAGGAAGCAAGGAGGTGTGACAGACAGGCCTGGCATGCTACCAGGAGGGGAAAAAACACAATCTTTGGTTATTTTTACACTTAAATATACACATAAAGTTAAAGTACCATGGCCAGCCACCTTAGCCCTTTTACAGCTTTTTGTGTCAATATTTATTATCCACACATGTTGATTTACTATTTTAGACGTGTGTGTCCGTGTGTTTGAGTGGCAAAATGGTGCTATGTGTTAACCTCTCACCTCCAAACTGCAGATTTCTCTGGAAGAGCTGTGTAATAACAGTACCTTTTGGTTTGTAATTTGTACCTTCTGTTGCACAATAATAGGTTATCTGCTCATTTTTTAGAGGGAAATGATTTTGGACTGCAGACATGGACATCCTTGCTCACTCCTCAGGGAGGATCTGTTTTTACCAGTCAAACAATCGTCAAGAAAACATCATAGCATTGTCCCTTGTTTAAGCAAAACATGGCTGTCAATATCAGCTTAAACATTCAGAGGACTTCATAACAAATTCACAGCTCTTTCCTAAAGGCTATTGCTTGGCTTTTTTGTCTAATGTGCCATTATTTCAGTCTGTGTTCTGTTCAGATTCTTGTGCATGCATTTGCAGAAATCCTATAACTGCTACTGTATGTGTTAAAAAACCTACAAGAGTGTTTGCAGAGTTGTTCTTATCTTCACACTACCTGGCTTTGTCCTTCAGATACAGTACTGGAAACTCTTGAGTTCCAGATTGCCCTCACATGCACATTACAGCCACTCTGGACAGAAGAAAGCTTTAATCGCTTGCTAAGGGAATAGTGAACAAGTAGTCTATTTGAGGCTGCTCCAGTGCTTCCCAGGCCATTTTCGGTCTGACCTACTCTCTGTTTATTCTTGTGTATTCCACAGTGCATTTGAGTTGACCCAGTATCTGTTTACACCCGATATATCCCATACTGCATTTAGGCAGACTGAGTTCTGTGGACTCATTCAGAGTCCATTGGCCTGTATGACCTTTTGGTCTTTACTTTATTAAACCTGGAATTTTCTTTCTTAGTCTGTGTGTGAGCCATTATACTACATCAACGAGTTTACAGTCTTTACTTTCTCAATTTGAACTCATAGCAGTAATCCATACAGCTCCTTTAGTCCTCTGGGTGTTGGCTGAGTAAAATGGTTCAGTATTTATCTCACCTCTTTAATACAACTGTTTGGCAAACACTATATTCTGAAGGATGACCATCACCAAATTAGAAAGTTTAGATGTGGCTGTGAACTATTAACTGCTGTTATCCAGTTAAGTCAGTAGCCATATATACAGTACATAGATATTTGCTTCTTAGGATGAAAGGTTTCCAGAAACTGAAATAAACTTTGCTCCTCTGTTACCTTGATCAGTTCATCAATCCAAATGTTTTACCTTAACCTGTTGGTTATTATGTAATATCAAATATACTGTATATAAAACCTTGCTCGTGTAACATAATCTGAAGAAACAAGTCAAGTCAGGTCATGTCAAGAAGCTTTTATTGTCATTTCAACCATATACTATGTAGCTGTTGCAGTACATAGTAAAATGAGACAACGTTTCTCCAGGATCAGGGTGCTACATAAAACAAAGACAGGGCTAAGGACTTAGTACTGTAAGTAAGTCTTAGCCACATAAAGTTCATCTGTGCAACCTGGTGCAAACAGTGCAGGACAAGGCAGACATGACCGTTCAGGACAAAAAACAGTGCAAACAAAAAATTACAAGACAATACAAAAAAGACAATACACAAAAGACAATAAACAGAAACAGCGCTGACCAGTGTAAATACTGTATGTTCAACAATTTTGCGTGCAGTAATACTATATAATGAACACAGTTTCATAGCAGCAGGTCCCTGAGATAATGTACAGAATTGTGCAAACAGAAAACCATTGAAATGTTAGATAGTATGTGCAAAGAGCAGAAAAGTGGGCAAAAACAGCATGTAAACAGGTTCATGGATGTATATTGGACGTGTGTGTATTTGGTGTAGGTCTGAAGATCGTCAATAATATATCTATACCGAATATCATTTAGCAAAAATTAAGCATTTTGGGGAGCTCTTAAGGAGGAGCTTTGCCATCTGTCATTTGTCCACACTAGACAACAGTAGGATGGATTTTGTGGTGAATTTTTGCTAAAGAGTTTTTATTTTCTTTGGCATTCCTAATAAATAGGGGCAGTAGGTGGCCCAGGCGGTCAAGGCTCTGGGTTGTTGATTGCAGGATTGGGGTTCAATCCCCAGCACGCTGCCACTTTTGGGCCCTTGATCAAGGCCATTAACCCTTTCTGCTAAAGGGATGCTGTATCATGGCTGACTCTGTAATTTAACCGCAACTTCTAAAGTGAAGAAGGTGCACTGTTCTGTAAGGTATATGTCACAAAAATAAAGCTTTCTATAAAATAAACCGATGTTAAGCACAGTATATATGTGGCACCCACTTTGATAAATTTTATCTCAAGCTATAAGGAAGCAACGGTGTTGCACTTTTCAGGCAAGAAAATCAAGTCAAGACAAGAGATTATGTCAAGTTGGGGAAAAGGGCAGGGCTTCCAGTGGTTTAGTTTCACCTGAATGACTGTTAATCATTTCAGATTCATGCTTCATTTGTTTTGTTTTTTACTGGTGGAAAAGACTATAGCACTTCTGATATTTTCTTTCTGCAGGTCCAGCATACGTAATGAACAAGTCATTGTTGGTGTTAATGTAACTCATTGCATTTAGTACAATAGATATACTATCACCCAAATGCATATAAACACAACTAAACAGTTGTGAAAAGTCAGAGGTAAAGTTTTAGACTCAGATACAATTTTAGTATTTTTCCTTGTTATAAGTAGGACTACAATCTCACTTATACGACTACTGATGCAAAACAGAGTGTGATGTGAACTATAGTCACTCTTCAAGAAAGTCATACTGTATGTAATACATAACCCAAGAGTGTGTGTGATTTAGTTTCAGTCTCAATCTTTGTGTGCGATATTAATCCAGAGTGATTTTCTCTAGTTATTGTACATCAGCAGGAATAATAGGATCAGATCCCCCACTTATCTGACTGTTTTTAATGATTTATGCCAAGCTAGTTAGGAGCTGCAGAGGGAAAAGCATGACAGGTAGGAACCTGTCTGCTGCAGATGCCTAGGCAAAGTACACTGTGCAATTTGGCTTAATCTGTGATTGAATTTTTTTACACTCTTTCTCAATACATTTTCATATTGTGTTGATCAACAAGTGTGCTGTAGATCAGAAATAGTGTAGAACTCTGCACATGACTGGCCTTTGATTATTGCTCTTGTTTTAATGCTACAGGTCACAGGACAGACTTGCACATAGATGCAGATCACAGTTTAACCCATTTTTAGTTACTTTTAAAGTGTTGGCTTGTTAAAGTATAGGTGTTACATGTTAGTTATACACAGTACAGACCAAAAGTTTGGACACACCACCTTTTCAGCAGGACAATGACCCCAAACACACCTCCAGGCTGTGTAAGGGCTATTTGACCATGAAGGAGAGTGATAAGGTGCTGCGCCAGATGACCTGGCCTCCACTGTCACCGGACCTGAACCCAATCGAGATGGTTTGGTGTGAGCTGGACCGCAGAGTGAAGGCAAAAGGGCCAACAAGTGCTAAGCATCTCTGGGAACTCCTTCAAGACTGTTGGAAGACCATTTCAGGTGACTACCTCTTGAAGCTCATCAAGAGAATGCCAAGAGTGTGCAAAGCAGTAATCAAAGCAAAAGGTGACTACTTTGAAGAACCTAGAATATGACATATTTTCAGTTGTTTCACACTTTTTTGTTATGTACGTATATAATTCCACATGTGTTAATTCATAGTTTTGATGCCTTCAGTGTGAATCTACAATTTTCATAGTCATGAAAATAAAGAAAACTCTTTGAATGAGGTGTGTCCAAACTTTTGGTCTGTACTATATATATAAACAAATAAATATAGACACCTATTTTATATTTTTAAATAATCTAATTCTAATCGATCAAATATTTCATCTTAAATAATTCTAAGGAAAAAAATCTTTAAAAATTATAGGAAGAGACAAAGTGTTGTGAAGAAGAAGAAGAAGAAGAAGAAGAAGAAGAAGCCTTTGTTTGTTTGTTTGTTTGTTTGTTTGTTTATTTATGATGAGTATAAAACATATTACTCTATTTTGTCCACTGAACAGACACAGAATAATTAAAAACAAAAAGTTGGGTTAAAAAGGAGGTGAGAAGAAGTAAACTTGTTTGTTGATCTGAAACTCAACTGCCAGCATTTATAAACCACCTTGTTCAGCTTTTCCTGTCTAAGAACCACC